>NW_009224628.1:0-6812 GCF_000690835.1 Fulmarus glacialis | reverse complement strand
ATTTAACTCTATCCCAGCCGAAACCCAGAGTCCTCTGCCACTCCTCATAGGACATGCCTTCCAGCCCTTTCACCAGCAAACAGCTGGCGAAAACAGCTGTATTTCAAGTGACTTTATGTGATGTGCAACTGTGGGGAAAAGCAGATGAGAAACAAGCACAGGCTGAAGATTAAACATAGTGCTCCAGTCTCGCCTGTTGGAAATGCAGCAATCCCCCAGAAGTGCCATGGTGGGGCAGGTGGATCCTTCTCCTATGGACCAGAACATACTCCAGTGCAGAAAAGGATAGAGACTGTCTTCCCCAGCCCACATTTCCCCAGGCACCTGAGGTCCACAACTCCTATGGCTGCACAATCCTTTCTTGTTCTCCCTCCAAGCAAGGACTGACACGCGTAGCTGCTTTCTGATGGTTACACGCAGGTAACATGCCAAAGTGGTAGGCAATTCACAGAAGGCTGACGTTGGCTCCACTAGTTAACTTCTCGTACTCATAAGAATAAGCTGAATCTTATTCCTAGAAACTAAAGGAAGACCTGGATGCAGGACTGCTGGTAGGTTCTCATGCAACACTGCATGTCACAAAGAGAAGTCTTGACAGAAGTGTGAGGTTGCTCAATGGGATACTGCAAACACGTGTGCAAGCACAAAGCCAACAGTAGTGGGAAATAAAAATTGCTATGCTCTTTGAGAAAAAACCCTTACATTCAGGGAAAACTTCAATTAATGTCAGCCTAATCATCTTTTACATGTTTCAAAAAACAGTTCATAGAAACTCCAAGGATCCAGGCAGATTGTAAAAGAAATATTAACGATGTTGATAAACACATCCTTTTCCTTTGGTCCCTTTGTACTTGCTATGTTCTCTACATGGATACTCTCTATTTTCATTTCGCTCCTCACCAGCAACAGATACAGAAGGTGGGTAGGTTTAATATTGCCAAAGAAAATCTGGTATACACATGTCCAAGTGCAGCAGGGGGAAATCAGCTCTTTCTAACATCCCAGAAACATCACCTGTCACTCTGAAAGAAAGTGTCTCAGGGTGATACCGCACTGGAGTAATTCCCATGCTTTGATAATCAAAGGACTCCTCCTAGTGTTATCTTCCATCTGCCGGAGAAGAGATCATACAGATAGATCTTTCAGCCAGATGGAGTCACCAAAAATTCTCTTCATCTATCAGAAAGCTCAGACATAACTGAGATACATTCATTCATATTCTCCTGCTCTCCCTCCTGCAAATACCCAAAGATAAATTACTCAAACTCAGATTTTGACTTTAAATGTCACAGGCAAATCTTATGCAGCTCATTTTTCCTTTCACTTTTTTTCCCGGCATGAAAGAATTATTCTTATTAACTCACTGGGGATCATGTCTTCCTTTTACTATCTGGGAAAAAGTACAACATGACAGACAGACCTTGTGCAATATAAGGTTGGCGGAACTGCTCTCTGAGCTTATCCATTAAAAATCAAAAAATCTATTTCAACAGTTGTGAATTTTCTGCAGTATCGCCAACTGTCCTCTGGATATCAGCATCCCAGTCTGACTCTTCTATAAAATGGGAAAGCAATGGTAATACGGGCTCCTGTAATTTGTGAAGTGTCTTTTATTTTTTTGATTTGGTATATAGAACTAGTCTTGGAGCAAGGATGATTAGGAGATACATAAATAAATAAATAAATAAATATTTATATACACACACACACATAGTCCTACCATCAAGGGGCTCCCAAACAACGTCCAACTCCAAAGTGGGGCTCTCACTCCCCAACTGACTCTTACAAGCCACCAAGGCAGGCAGCAGTTCACTGCTCAGGCATCTCCTTCTCCTTGGACAACTGACTCTTCTGGGAGCCTTGTAAAATTTGCAGAATCATATTAAATCTTTCCAAGACTACATATTTGCCAACGTGTTGAGAAAAAGGACTTGGAAGACTGTAATGGCATTTCCTGATGATAAGTACCAGACGTGAGGCTGGCAGCAGCGCTGCTTATTACAGCTGTCTGGCACTTTCCCCTTTCCAGAGCCACTTTCAACTGTTAAAAAAATGCAGCCTCTTGCTAAATGTCATTTTGGTATCTCCATTAAAACGATGCACATGTTGTTGAAAATAAAGCCAAAGAAAAGTACTTTTCACTGCCCAAGTTAAAAGGTCTTGGCATCCTTTTTCTTTGAGAAGCTCTAGTATCTCTACTCTTTGAAGCAAGGACTTGATATGACCTAGGAAAAAGCTTTATGTCTGAGAGATGTTTTTTACCGCCTTCTGAAATGGGAAAGGCGTAATCCTGTGAAAACACGAAAAAGCGTAAGAAAACAGGAGAAGAGTAAGGAAAGGAAGGGAAAATTGGGACTGAGAGATAAGTGGGGAAGATGATGGATGAGCATAGGCAAGGCAATTTGGCTGGGGAGTCAGAGAGAAAAGCAAGGTGAAGGAGGGTGAGAGAGTAGCGAGGAAGGAGGGTGAGAGAGCCAGTCTCTAAGCAAAAGCTAAGGAGAGAAAAATGGGTGAAAAAGGAGAGTGAGATCAGGAACTATTTGGATGAGAACAGGGTGAGCTGAGACCCATCCAACATGCAGCTGGTACAAAAGGAGTCCGGCACTGGCTTGGCAGAGACAGGAGGACACAGAGCTGAGGCTGCAGTAACGGAGACCTGAGAGTTGCAGGGGAGGCTGGCAACAACGGGGAGTCAAGCGAAAGACAGGAAAGTAATGTAAGTGCATTTGGGCAAAAAGAGAAAATGGACAGATTGCTAAGACAGGAAGAGTGGCTGTGGAGGGAAATACACCTAGGAGAGTTGTAAAAGTGAGGAAAAAGGCAAAATTAAGACAACATAGGAGAAGAAAGAAACAGGTCTAGTCAAAAGGAGAAAGTCAGAAGAGACCATCTTTTGGCAGAACTATGCAGAAGAGTCTGTACCACTAAAGCACATTCCCCTCTAGCGCCAAGTCCATGAAGGAGTGCAGGTATGTAGCCACAGTAAAATACACACTTCGGGGACAACTGGGCTAGCACATATCTTCTGCTTTACCTCATTTCTCAGCTCTGCTGGCACCAATAGCACAAAGCAATAGAGTAATAAAATGGACTGATATTACAGTATAGTTCTTTCAAACTATGTAACAATAATGCTCTGTGCCTGTTAAGGATACTGTACCAATTTACAGGAGCTGTGGATTTTGTTCAAATTATCCTTCTCAGACACACCAACGGCTCGAGAGTCTGCCACAGGGAGTCCATACTCCTGGTGGAACACCAGACAGGCCTGCCCCATAATCTCTCCCACCCAGCATCTGCCGGAGGCTGTGAGGAGTCAGCACCAGCTCTGCAGGGTGTTGATGCCTCCCATCCTTGCACTGCCTCCAGCACAGTTAGTGCTCTCCAGGTACAACCACGGGGGTGGAATAAATGACCCTCCACTTCTGCTGGACGAGACAGGAACAATCCTGGCAAACTGCAGGAGAGGCAAGCAAAATGGGTGGCCAGATCTTTTTGGTGCTTGTGATGGAAGGAGAAAAACACCCACTGAAGTAAACAAAGGTCCAAAACCTGCCAGAAATACTTAGGCGCTCTTGTCACTACACCCCTCCCCAGGTCTCCAGAGGCTGGCAAGTGAAGCAGAGGTGTGGGGGGCTCCCTTTGAACCCCACACCCAGCTGCTGTTCCTGCAGAAACCATGCTGCAAGGGAGGGAGAGAGACAAGAAGACGGGGGACACTAGTGCTCCTGAGTCCACTAGTCTAAGTGTGCCCTTAATTATTTCCATGGTAACTGGTAGGTACACAACCACCCCCACTTATGCTGTAATCTCTTTGTGCATTTTAATTCATGGAACTGGTGTGCAGAGCCCAGGAAAAATGACTGTGAGATTTATTTCTTTATTGAAAACGCTGCAGAAGTGGTGCTGCTGATGGCTGCTGCTAGAGTTATAGATGCATCAGGGTAAAATACTGCGCTGAAAACCTTTCCCATGACCCAGTACGGAAGTAGTTTTTCAAGTAACTCAGCAATACACTTAGATGTCAACAGCAGCCTCTTAGCTACTGGAAAAAAGTGTGTGTGGGAGACTTCAACGCTGCCTGATGCAGTCGTTCCAATAAAGTCTAATTTCATATAATCGACGATAGCAAGTTCAAGGGAAGATCCAGGGTAGGGGAGAGATAGGAGAGGCAAGATAATAAGCAGCAGTCATCCAAAACCATAAAAGCTGATTTCCTGGTATTCCACCTATCCATGAACTGGGGGTTCTGTGCCCAAATCACCCTTAAAGCCTCAGGCAATGTATTTTTCAGTCCCCACCTTAGCTAGGGAAGTCCAGCTGTTACAGATTCTGAAACTTACGATACAAGAAGGTATCCGGAAAGAGTTTACTATATGCAGCTTGAAAGAAGTGCAGGAGAACTTGAGCCTCACCTCTTACTCAGAACACTGAATAGTATAAACCACACACTATTAATAGCGGTATCTAATTTATGAATTTTCAGAATAAATCAAACAGAATAAGCTTATAAGAGCTTTCTCCCAGAATTTCCCAATGTGCTGCAGAGTACTCTCCAACAACGTGTGATCTGGTTCACAGCTCTTGAGCCAAAGAAAGAGGTGAGGTTACTGTCTCCTATCTCCACAGACCTTTCTGTAGCAATATCCCAGTAAATTCACGCCACTCCTTGCCTTGGGGCTGCACCGCTTCCTTCTGAAACAAAGAAACCAATTTCAAAAGCTTTGGTAATTTTAGGAGTGTCTTATATTAACTAGGGATTCGACGATTTCATGCAGATTCAGGAATATTGTTGCTATAGCTTCTACCACTTTGATTTTTTTTCTTCTTCATCCGAAGGCTGACCTGCTACCTCAGACCGCTCCTTTGCCTACACAGTCCCACTGTAATGGTAATAAGTATGAAAGACTAAAGGTGTCCATGCTCCTCTGTAGTAATGTCCCACACCAACCACATTTTAGACGAAAATAAATACTGGAAAGAACTCTCTTCATCACAGAGGGATTCGTCGGCTGCAAATTATTCCTTTAAAAGTGAGATACAGCAAGATGCAACTAATAAAATGGCTAGTGGCACAACAGCCAAAGTGCTCTCTTCCCCGTTAGTCTAGACCCAACTGCAAGGCACCGACAGTATGTGATATATTTAAGAATATTACACAAACCCAGTTCTCTTTACCTTTCTCCTAATGGCCCAGCACAGACCAGTGCTAAATTGCCTGTGGAACAGAGAGCCCAGCAGATGATCATCGCATGCTACGATCTTAGCAGACTTGCCTTTAATCAGGCAGCACAGTTCAGAGCCAGTTCAAAAAAGGCGTCTCGCTAAGAAAATACCCTGCATCTCAGCCACAGAGAGCTTGCTTCAGGAAATCTGCAGACGAAGCTGAAAAATGTGGCAATTTAAAAGGAGCAAAATTGGACAGTAAGGCCATTTACCTTTTATCTGGAAATGATTCATGAGACAACTCTACAAAGTGTCAGACAACAGCAAAGCAGTTCATCTACTATTGATAACCCAGCATTCCCAAGCCATCAATAGCCATTTGAGTACTCCTAAAGTAAATTTAGCTTCATCTTCATTATTTTCTGTATTGAAAGATGGGGGACATATTCATGGATGTTTACGCAATGGCAAGAGAGCACAGTATTGTATGTTTTATTACACTACCAAAGCAGAATCTCGTTCAGACACTGCTAGTGTATAATTTCTGTCTCTCTAAGAGCTGGAAGGCAATCATTAGCATGTTGGATCTGGCAAGTTCATATTATCTATCTGGTAATTATAGAAAGATGGAGAAGCCTTCAAAAAAAATACCCTCCAACTTCTGCATTTACTACACACCTGATCAAAATACTATCACCATTACCTAAATTAGCATATCTTTCCCATAAACCATTATTCAGAACACATTAACATTAGTATAAAAAGCATTAAATAATTATTACAGGCCGTACCCTGTAATATTTTACCTTTCCTTCAAACTTCAAACTATAAAACTATGCAACTGAATGCAGGAAAACATTTTATTGATGGTGATGACAAGCTAGGCTACATGGTAATTTGTTAGGCTTTACTGGCCCAAACGGACACTACAATACAGCTCTAGTTTTTCAAAATATGTATACCATTAGTCAATGCCATTCATACTGCGGCAGCATCAACACTCTAAATACACACCAAAAGATAATCCCATCCTCCAGAGACTGCTGTAGAAAAGGACAGAAACATGAGAGACAAGGGAGCGGGTTAGGGCATACATATGCATATATATATACAAAGTAATTGGGACGACTGGCCTGTGTCTCATTATCTCATTTATTCATGCTTCAGGTAAAGGGGAGACAAGGAGGTGCCAGGAAGATTGCAAAGCTGGGACAAGATGGCTACAAAAGGAGCTAGAAGAATAGAAAGAGAAGTCAAACAGAGCACGGAAAGTGAGGCCAGGGAGGAGAGACCACCAATGAAGAGGTTCGGCCAAAAACAGTGATTGGGGGTAAAAAAAAAATACTCCATGTTGTGTAAGTGCAAGGCTAAGACCACTGGGAGCAGAGGGGCACAGGAATGGCCTGTGAGGTGCTTTGGTTGCTCCATTCTCGGGCAGGGGCTTCACACACCCCGGCATCTCACGGACCCCCGGCAGGCTCCACGTCATAGCCTGAATGACACCAACCGAAACGGCAGGGCTCCTTATCTCTTTGGCTTACGCATCATTTTAATTACGCCGGTTGTGCAGGCCCTGGGCAGGTCGTCCCCGTGGGGGCCGGCTGCCTGGCTCAGAGCCAGCGCGGATAATCGGGGTGTCCCCGGGG
>NW_009224627.1:447-3956 GCF_000690835.1 Fulmarus glacialis | reverse complement strand
CGTGCGCTCCCCCGGGAGCGCGGCAGGCTGAGCGCAGGGGCTGGAGCGCAGGCGATGTGCAGCGCGCCGAGAGGATGTTTTGGTGCCTGCCAGCCCTGGGAAAAAGCTTTTTCCACTGAGTCATTTGCTGCCTCTGCTTTTTGTGAGACGACGCCGAGATTTGGGGGAAGGGGAGATGGAAAAACCCAGCCCAGATCTCCCTGCTCCGGCAGGACCAGGTCCACGCCAGCACAGCTGCCCCATGTTTGCTTTTCAGAGGGAGCGGCAGACAGACAGCAGCATAAATAGAACAGGCCCATCTATTTTAAGACATCAATTGCATGATCTGTGCATTAAAGAAAAAAAAATAAAATAAAATCTTTGTTTTAGCTGCAACTGGCAACGTGGGCTGAGAGGAGCAGAGGCAGCTCCGGCGGGGACGGGCGTTTCGGAGCCATCGCCCCGGTGGCCGCAGGGCCTTTGAGCCGGGAGGACTTTTGCTTCTGCCTGTGTTTCCCCTTGAAGTCGCGGTAGATGGGCCGTTGCCCACACGTGCTGCTGGTTTGGTGTCGCGTGAACGGGGAGCGGCGGCATGAGATGTGCTTGGTCTAGGTCGGGGAAGGGATGCGAGCGCTGTTTCGGTGATGTACACGTGTGCGCCAGCCAAGGATGGGGGTTTTCTTCTTCTGGAGATGTTTCTGGGTTCCTACGGAGCTGGAATGATTGCACTGATTGCCCTGAGCAGTGGGCCGTGATGAAGAGCTTGCGTTTACTGTTGGGGGTTAAAATCAGGCTTGTTTTGGGTGACTTAGCGCCAAGCAGAGATGTCGGCAGGTAGGAGAGGAGGGCTCAGAGCCTTGGAAGTGGGAGCCGTTTTCCGCTCAGTATTCATCACAGCTGAGCGCTCAGAGCGGCCGGCGGCGAGCCCGGAGCTCCCTCTCCCATAGCCACGCAGGGGGTGGGATCACGCCACCCCTGCCCCCCATCCCCATCCCAGCTTGGAGGTTGAGCTGCAAGGGAAGGGAGCAGCAGCACAGCTCCCAGCACCGCGAATGCTTGTAAATCCTCATGCCTGGGCAAAACAAACAAATAATATTAATTGGGGTTTCAATGCCAAAGAGCAGCAGATGGCTTATCAAGGTGGGGGAAGGTGATGTTTGGGGTTTTCAGATAAAGTGGATGAGCCAGGAGCTGCTCTTGAAAAAGAGGGCTACGGCAAAAGGTATTGAAGCAGCTGCTGAAAAGAGCGGTCTCTCCAATAGCCGCCCCAGCCGCAAAGGTTTATTGGTATAACTTAATCTGAAAATGCTTTTTCTTTTCTTTCCCCCCCTTTTCTCTGTTGAAGACCTTTGATGGTTTCTGCTGAGTAAACTGCACGTCAGAAGGCAAAACTGTCATGTAGGATGGGGTTTTGCACTAATAATGGTATAAAACACGTTTATCTCTGCTTTGGTAGCGGACTTTTGGTAAGCTGTTCTTATCACAAAGGGTTTTTTATCAGGGCCCTGTAAATCATCCCGTACACCAGGTCATGCAGTGGTTGTCTCATTTGCCCTGCTCTTCTGTGAACCAACTAACACTGCTTTTTAGTTGCTGCCAGAGCCACTGCTTTCTGCTGGCCTGGTGAGTTGGGTGGAGATAGGGCTGAACCAGGACTGGAGCTGCCCTCCACCCCACTCAACGATTTCCCTGTGACGATTTGGGGGACAGAGCTCAAGTTTGGCCCTCGTAGCTTAGGTCCATGGTCCATGGCTTGGGACCAGCCAGATGACGACCAGTTTTTGTGCTGAAAGATGGCGTGGAAGTGTAGTTCCTCCCCACAAAAAAACCCCCAACATGCTGGAAGAAGAGGTTGGGGACCCCTCCTCCCTCGGGGGCTAAGCAGAAGACGTTACCTTTCCTTGAAAATCTGCTATTTATGGAGCAAAACCCAAGGCAGGTTGTAGATGATCTCCTGGGCTCCCACTCAGGACGTCTGCCTGGTGTGGTGGCCACATGGGGATGGTGACTGGCCAGGGCAGGTGCTCTGGAGCCAGGAAAGCCTCATAACTTACTGAGTTTAACTTAGAGCATGAGGCTCTGGATGTGGCCTCTCTGGCCCCAAGCCACCGGCGCTGACAGCATTTTCTGCCTTTCCACTTGCACTGAAGTTTCTCTCCATTCTCGTGTCCCACAGACTGCCTGGAGCTGCTGCCGCTGGAGTCCATGGCGTACACCGTGACTTCCACGCCGGCGGGGCCCGTTGGCTCCCAGTACTGTGTCTGCAAAGTCGAGTTGTCCATCTGTGGCCAAAACCTTCTGGACAGGGATGTCACTTCCAAATCCGACCCCTTCTGCGTCCTCTTCATGGAAGTTAACGGGAAGTGGGTGGAGGTAAGTCCTGAAGTTGTGTGGCTTTCCACCTCCTGTGGTTTGCCCATGGTGGTGTCTCTTCCCTCTGTGCTCCACTACAAGGCTGGTCCTCGCTCCTCCCCGAGCAGAGATGGAAGCTCTTCTGGTCCTCCTGAGGCTGCGCGCGCGGCGCCGGTGTGTTAATTATTCCATGTTCTGCAACGGTCCTTTCCCCGTCGGTGCTTTCTGCTTTGTGCTGGGGTTAGATTTAACTGCAGGTCTCAAAATGCCAACCTCTGGCAAGGCATGTGGTGGCGTGAAAGCATCTTGCCACCTTCACAGTGGTCCTAGCCCCTTCTCCTGTCCTATCCCCTGCTGTAAGCTGGGGCTGCTTTCTATTGGGGTGCCTGAAATGCTGATCCCTTGTGACAGTGAGATGTTGTGAGGTCCCGCTTGCAACGGGGCATGTTTCTAGGTGAGTCAAGATAAGCTGGTTCTTGGGTCACATAGGAAGCTGGTCTTTGGGTTTCGCTTGAAGAGTGGCTCTTTCTACGGGCCAGGAGTGGGCTGGATGAGAGTCTGGCAGGTCAGTCCAGTGGAAAAACAATACCCAGGGCACCTCGTGCTCTGAACAACTGTGGCCTCCTCCAAGAATTATATCAAGGGCAACAGTCCTTAAGCCGGGCATTTCATGGGCTTGGGAGCGGCTGGTTGTGGAGAGGACCATGGGACAGGGAAGGAGACTGTTGGGAGCTGGGTGCGCGGGGGGTTGGATCAGCTCAGCTGCAGACAGACAGCAAGCGGCTGGCAAATCCCGAGTGAACTCTTTGCAGACATTGGTCTTTCCTCCTTACCAGAAATCTCATAAATACACGCTTCAACTGCCGTATTTGATACCAGGAGGCCTTGAGAAGAAACTGCAGAGGATCTTGTTATTTGCTTGGTTTCAGAAGCCGGCTCCTTATAAATGGGAAAGGTAATTCCTACAGGAAGAGAGGAGGGGAGGGATCAAGACATAGACAGTGGGATCCTCAGCAAGTCTGCAGATGACACCAAGCTGAGTGGTGCAGTCGACACACCTGAGGGACGGGATGCCATCCAGAGGGACCTGGACAGGCTCGAGAAGTGGGCCCGTGTGAACCTCATGAGGTTCAACAAGGCCAAGTGCAGGGTCCTGCACCTGGGTCGGGGCAACCCCC
>NW_009224627.1:0-239 GCF_000690835.1 Fulmarus glacialis | reverse complement strand
CCAGTTCTGGAACCGGGAGCGGAAGAAAGACATGGACCTGCTGGAGCGGGTCCAGAGGAGGCCACAAAAATGATCAGGGGGTTGGAACACCTCTCCTGTGAGGAAATGCTAACAGAGTTGGGGTAAAGCCTGGAGGAGAGAAGGCTCCAGGGAGACCTTATTGTGGCCTTTCAGTACTTAAAGGGGGCTTATAAGAAAGATGGAAACACAATTTTACCAGGGCCTGTAGTGACAGGACA
>NW_009224626.1:0-44230 GCF_000690835.1 Fulmarus glacialis | reverse complement strand
TAAAGATATTGAACAAGACTGGCCCCAACTGCTTTGTTCCTTCACACCAACATTTCTGCAGATCTTTTCATGCCTTTGGTGCTTGGCCAATGTAATAGCAAAACTTCCCTAGGAAATCTTGTACCTTCCTCTTATATCTAAAATACTGGCATGGTGACTAAGGAAAAAACACCTGTGGGTCACAGACATGACCCTCCACAGGGCTCTATCTACCTACAATTCCTGGTATTTCATACCATTGGAAAAGCCAACTCTGTTCATAGGGAAAAACCTTATCAAATGTTGCAGTACTAAAAGCACCCAGAAGTGGCAATGTAAACAACAATCCCAATTTCAGTATCTCCAAGCAAATTTCAGTGTTCCGAGCAGCTGCCTCGTGGAAGGGAGAAGGCTGGTTGCTTCACACAGCTCTGCTCCTTTCTCTCATTACATCATTTAAATGCTGGACATGTTCTGGTCGTGGCTTTTTCTCTCTCTGATTCCAAAGAAAGAAACTGGGGCTTCTGATCAGGATGCAGAAGAGAAAAAAAACCATTCCTATAGCAAAAGGAATCCTGTCAAATCACATTTTAAAAGAAACAATATTTTAGGGTATACTTGTACTGCATTTGTTGCAGTTTGGGCAGAAATAACTGTATTCACTGTATGGGTCCTGGGGACATGATAGGTCTTGTGACACAGAAATCAGTAGGACTAAATGCCCCAGTGTTTGCTGAGTTACTCAGAAAGGCTTTACAGTCTGCATGGAGCTCCCTCTTTTATGCCACCGGGAGCATCCAGGCGAGCTAGTTCAAATCTCGTTAGGATGTATCTGCGTGCACTGCAGCCAGCTCAGCTGCAGAGTAACTGCAGTGTAGTGTCCCCTCCCATGCAAAACAAGTGACTCTATGTTGTTAATTTTTCGTAAGTTTGCATACCCCCCAGGTAGTCCAAAATTATCCTGCCTCATGGAGAGAAGTCAACAGCCATCTGCACCACAGTGAACAGTACTCAGCATGATACAGGTCCCAGTTGGGAGCAAGTCTTCCTCTCAATATCATCTGAGACTTTCCCTCTTCCCTTAACAAAACCCAGAGAAGCCATCAAAATATATTCTGAAATTTCCATAACTTTATATCCAGATAAAGCTTCTTTTGTGCTCTTTCTGCAGAATATCTGGGGGTACATGCCTTTGGGGGTAGGTGTCTCCAGATGTGCAGCCACTTTTGGCTGCAGCCTATAAGGACAAACTCTGCTGTGGTTCCTCACAACATCATCCTGCAGGACCAGTACTGAGGGAGACTCTCCCAAGGGTAAAAGGAAAAAGGATGTCCAGCTGTGGGTTGTACCTTCTATCTGTGCCACCTTGGACTCAGAGCTGCAGAAAAGGAAAGCTTCTCTCCACTGCTTTAGGGATATCAGAACAAGGTAGGGATTTCCCTCCATCTAGCGTGAGTCAGAGGGGAATTCAGGTTGGGCAGGTCATCCTGCTTAAAGCAGGCTCAGCTATGAGATCAGATAATGTTGCTCAAAGCTTTATCCAGACAGATGCTGTAAACATCCAAGTGAGGAAGTGGCACATCCTCTCTGTGCAGCCTCTTCCACTGCTTCACTGTCCTCATGGCGAAACAGTTTCTCCTTGTATGCGCTTGGATACAGCCCTCCTTGTTTCCGTTTCTGTCTGTTGTCTCTTGTCTTTCCACCACACACTGCTGCAACAGCCTGGCTCCATCTTCTTGACGACCTCCTCATTGGTACTGGCAGGCTGTTGTTAGGTGCCCCCTGAAGCCGTCTCCTCTCAAGGCTGAATACGCCCCGTCCCCTCAGCCTCTCTTCGCAATGACCAATGGCATGTACACACCTCACATGGCACAAATGCAAAACGAAGGACAATAATTCAGCCCTCCCCAGCGTGCTCTAGTTGTGGCCAGCTAGGAACATGCCCACAGCAGTTCCCACCAGTTAGCTGATGGGTAGAGCCCATTAATCTCCAAGCTATTTAATTTTGTTTATCTGACCAATGAATGCAAATCAGTTTTGATTTTCTCTCCCTGTCTTCTTTTACCCTTTCCTGCATTGACTTTTGGTTTGAGCCCCACCACCTCCTTCCCTTCTCTATTCTTCCCAGTTGGCCGAACCTTTTCTTTACCTTTCGTTTCCCATCCTCCATTCCTGTGGTAATTCCAGTGGTAATTGTCAGCATCCCCTTACCCCAACACACAGTTTGAATCTAATCCATTTCAGTGATAGTCTTGGTGGATCTGGAACCAATTACCACTTTAATTTTGACAAATAGCTAGAGCTAGGGGGCTTGTTTCGTTGATGGCTATCTCCATAGGAAATACAATTATTAGGAATAATAACAAGAGATATCACAAATTAGGAGTATGTATTCCTAACATAGGTTATTTTTTTAAGATAGGTTCAGTATAAAGACAGTAAGGGTGGAC
Source organism: Fulmarus glacialis (assembly GCF_000690835.1). Classification (NCBI taxonomy): domain Eukaryota; kingdom Metazoa; phylum Chordata; class Aves; order Procellariiformes; family Procellariidae; genus Fulmarus; species Fulmarus glacialis. The sequence continues at coordinate 41,801 of NW_009224626.1, read as the reverse complement.
TCATATTGAGATTAAGGCACCTGAATTTAGGTGTTTACAAGTGCACTACTGACCTAAACTCCCATTACAAAAAATGGAGTTGTAGTTAAGATTGTGAGCTGCCCACCTATAGCCGGTCCGCTCAATAACCCGCAGGTTCCACGGACTGTAATGGCATCTGAGACACAAAGCTTATATGTAGACACCTACATTTATGTATTTTAATCTCAAATCAAACCCTACCTGGAGGATTCAAAAACAGCTTTACATAACTTACAAACTTCATTTCCTACTACAGACAGAGGAAAGAAGGACAAATGTAAAGTAATTACACTAAGGTTTGTGCCAGCTCAGGGTCTCCCAGTAGTGGCCCTGAACACCGAACCTTGCTTCCTTAAGATGCTGAATACAGCAGCTCAACTCCATTTTAAAAGACTTCTCACAGCTCCCACGTACTTTGCATTTTGCCATAGGGCAACTGAGGCACAGGGATGCAAGACGCCCCAGACCTCCCCAGCAGGCCAGGTTCCTGCTCTTGAGGGCACACCAGTGAACGCGGACCCCACCTGGGAGGTCAGACCCCACCTGGAGCAGCAAGTGGGGGATCCCTTCCACCGGCATGTGCGAAGGAGAAGTTGACCAACAAATGGAGGCAGAAGAGAGCTCCCAGGTGAAGGGGTCTGGCTGATGCCGTTGGCTGGGGCACTATACCAAGGGGGAGAGGATGGATCCTTTCCAGCAGTCACTGTGTTGTCTTTTTTTGTTTTCTTGTTTGTTTGGCTCCATGACAATTCAGGTCCAGATGAGACCAGGTTCAGAGCCAGTGGACTGCAGCAGTTTCCAGTTAAGCAGAAACTGTTCAAAGTTAATAAACAAGTCTCTGCAAATGGGAAGAGAGAGATTCATGCATTAAAGCTGCTTTAAGAGAGAAAAGGGAAAACAAATAATTCTCTCTGTCTGCCACAAGCTTCACTTTAACTAACTGAAATCTATTTGAAAAGAAATGCTGTGGGTCCCCCATGCAGAGGTGGAAGGGGTGGGAAGGTTATGTGGGGAGAAGAAGAAATCACTTTATTTCTACCACGATGCAGTAAGATATAAATACAATCAAAAGGGGTTAATCTAATCCTTTTGTGAAGCACTGAGTCAGAGAACAAGACAAAAACAAATCTGTGATCTGGAACTTCCTGAGCACCCACTCAGGGTGGATTAATGAGGAGTACACGGCTGTGAAATTACGTGCCCTCTGAGTCAGGAAAATGGTCCTAGTGGTGCATGACCTTGAAATGAGGGGAAGCAAACTTCACCTGATCCACAATTATAAAGACCTAAAAGGAGGGGGACTAAGGAGGAGGGAGAACACATTAAGAGCCAGGAAAATGTTTCTGAATATGAAACCAACAAAATACTAAACAAACCCAAGGCTTGAAAGATGAATTAAATGTAGCATAAAAAAATCCAGAGGCTTTAAAGGATACTGGCATTAGTGTTTGAGCATTATAAGGAAAGCTTGTCCTCTTTATTTACATGAAGTGGATATTTTGTTGCTGTTGTTATGGACTTAGCGATGTTTGTCTGCCTTCAATTTTCTCTTTGCAATGAAAAATTGTTGTGAGATGATTTCTAGTCTTAGCTGCTTTACATGACAGTATTATCAAGGATTCATCAAGAGGCCATCTGTCGAATTTATGAAAAAAAATGCAAAAACAAAACAGATGAAAAGGAAAGAGCAAGACAGAGACTGGTCCAGGGGACGATAGATGTGGCAGCATGTGCCTCAGTGTGAAAATTACAACATTTAAATACTGTAGAATAAATTACTGTGCCGAAAAATTAGTGATGCTCTCCCACTTTAGATTCTCCCCTTATGATGAGAACATAATGAAATAGATCACAGACCAAATCATTTTTTCCTGTGGCTATTATTATATTCTAATGAAAAATTAAAATGGGGTAAAGACATAAAACCTGTAAGGGAATCAAATCAGCTAAGCTACTGAGTCATTTTTTAGGCACCCCCAAAATGTACAGCTGATGTGGAAACAATAAATTCATATCTTTTTGTGTATGTAATCAACCAATCTCCCTCTGGTTTTCATATCTTCTTGCATCTTTATAGCCGGTATATGTATACTCACATACACGCCTGTGACACAGGAAAGATAATAGAAGGGCAAAAAAAATGATCTGTCCTCATTACAAGCTGGTTGTATTGCATATCAAAGTAGAGTCAAATATAAACATCTATTCCCAACCATATATATTATATATAAAATTCACTGAGTATCTACTGTTTTCTAACTAGATTGAGACCTATGTTTGCACACTGTGTATGAGGAATAAATTTGAATCAAACATGTGCTGATTCAAATCAAGCAGTTTGGATTTAATTGGAATCTAAGAGACAAAATCCAGTTTGTACTGTTTTTTAAAATGGAAATACTACAAAGTCCAAGCCTCTCCTAGGCTCTCCCTTCACCCAGCCTCTATGAGGAACACGAACTTCTGTGCAAATTTGTGGTAAGCTAACAGGGAAAATATCCCATCGATCGTTGTACAGATTTGAAGATTTTCAACAGCCTTTCCTCAAAAGCAATTTGCCTTTCTCTTCTACTGATTATGTTTAAAGTTATGGAAAGCCAGCCACCAGGCTATCCCTATGAAAGTGCAAAAAATGAGGCTATGACATGCCATGTATTTTTAAACATAACTGTATTACATAATGAAAAATTTGAGTTCTTTGTGTCTTGATTCTTAATGGGGAGAAAAACTAAGAGAAAGAAAGGCTGATATTGCTTTTATACTACAATTAGAAAGACAGTCACAATAGTTAACTGTGACTATCTCCACCAAAACCTCCCACAAAAGTAAAGGGCCTGCCAGTGATGACCTATTCAGTGATGACTTTCTTGAGAGAAAGAGAAGGTGAAACTGCCCCTGAACTTCGTTAAAGACCTTCCTAAACTATTCTGGCTTATGTGGCAGATAACCAAACTCTGCACTAATTTCCACCAGCTCCAATTTTTAAACTAACAAGTAAAGAAAGGCTACAGCTGGCAGTCCATCAAACAGTCCTCAAGCACAAGGTCCTTCAGTTTAGATGATGAACATACTTGGTGCATGGAGAAGGCAACATCCCGAGATCTTCAGCTGACTTGAAAAAAATCCGGAATAACCATTAATTTCAACTTAATTGAATTGGGATGGTCATCTTGATGTATCAGTAATTAAATGACAGCAAACATCATAAAAGCAAACTGTGCGTATACCTTAATGGCACAGAGCAAAGCAAAACTACTTACAAGGTCTAAACTCTTTGTCCTTCCAAAACTACGAAGGGTTTATGGCTAAAGACCATTATATCATCCGCTGTAGTCTAGGGAGACTGCATTGGGGAGAGTCTATAGGTTTAGTCCTGAAAATATATGCTTACTTAGTTAACTTTACTTATGAGAGTAAGCTCACAAATTTCTGTTGTACTTGACCCAACTGTAAGGGCAAGCATATACAAATCCCTCTGAAAGATGGGCCATAAAATTTACATTCTGGAAACTTTTTTTAATACAATTATGCAAATATTACTATAACGATATTATGCTTTAAGGATCAATTCTTTAATTACATAAGCATCAATATTCACTTGACAACTGTGATGTAATTACAAGCAAAAGAAGAGGTAGTTATGCTTGGAGGGGGTTAATCAAGTAAAAGTCTTCTGTGAGGTATTTTCTTTTGAATCTACTCAAATATCTGAATATTAAATGAAGTCAGGAGAATGATTCTCAGACAAAAATATTGTACAAGTCTGCAGGATTTGTCTTCTGATTTAAAATAAGTTTGGTATGTGAATACCAGACCTGGTGCCCTTTACGTAGAAGGAGCCATCATGTAAATGCAGTGAATCCATAACTTCTCAGTGATCAGTAATCTTGCTTGTGAAAATTAACAGAGATAAACCCACAGCAATCAGGTATACTCTATCAACGTCTATGATATGACCAAGAATTTAGATAACAATTGTACCATAGTAAATGGGAAACAAAAATACTTGGTGACAATGATTTTTGATCCTCACTTCACTGCACCTCTAGGAACAGTTCAGAAGCAAAACACGGCATCAGCAAACCGTCACTGTCCTTTGTGATTGGTTTTTAAGAATCCAGCTGCCTTGTTTAGAGAGCTGGCCATTTCTTCTTCTCTGCATTTTCCCAAATGCCAGAAAAAAAATTAAAGCCTCTGCCTGACTCTATGAGAGGACCAGCTCACACTGAAATAGAGGAAGCCTCCTTTGAGTTTCAAGGGAGTGGGATTTTTCACAGAGGTGCAGAGCTCTGCACCAAACAGCTGTACAGCCTGATTCCTGCTATCAATGGGTCATTTAAGTGCTTTAACTATGCCAAACCGTTATCTAACAAAAAGCAGCAGTCACAAAAAATAATAATCAGCAACAACAATAATTGTCATACAAGCATTGGCGGTCCGGTTTCATCAGGAGCAGTGAATTCTTTGTAACCCCAATTAATTTACTGGGTTCAGAGGCAGTTGTTTCACTGGCAGCAAATTTACCGCGGGAGCTGGCTCTGTTTGAGCCTCTGGCCCCGTCTTTGAGAAATCAAGAGCCCTTGTGCCACTCTTCACCTGTCCCAAATTGCTGGGGGCCCCAAGAGGAGAATTATGCCGGGGCAGGGCTGTGTGGGAGAACATGAAAATACATTCCATTAAATTAGTTACTCAAGTGTGTAACACCGCCGCGCACGGGAGTCAATTACCCTGATAGCGCGGCTCTGCCCCACTCCCTGTAACCATATGACTGAAGATCCATTGTATAATAATAGCCTGCAATAAGGTGTCAAAAAAGGACATTAGGGGTCTCTGAAGCAATGAACATTAACTGGGTGCAATATTTTCCTAGGTCCATTTTATTGGGATAATCCTTGAACTATTCAAATACATGAACTCCCATATGAAACGGATATCTCTCCATCTGCACAGTCTTGGGTACTGACGAACAGTCTGGAAATATATGGGAAGCTGCCTTATTTTAAATAACTGTTCCATAAAATAAATAGTAAGCACACAGCTCAGCATTTCAAGAGCTGTAAAATAAATCGTCATCAAAAAAGCTTATTTTATGAACCCATGAATCTCCTGAAAATAAACGTTTTCTTCATCTTCCTGTGTTTTAATAAAAAATTCCTTTTTTTACTCACTCAATTACAATATCACTATCAGTTCAAATTACAGGTCAAAGATACGGGGCTTAATGTATGTACAGCCAGTTCTCTTCTCCTAATAACCTGTCATTCCCAGGATTTGAATGTCAGAACAGAGCCTGCCGCGGTAATGCTACCCGGCAGCACAGTGATGAAAACTTTGGACAAATCATGAAGAACATTCCAGACCCAAATCATCAGAAGGTTACTGGGGAGAGCCTTTCATCCCACTCTGACCCCTTGATCTGACAAGTGACACCTACAAAATGAACAGCTCTCCAGCTTAAATTGTTTAACTGTAGCCTGATCAGTTTTATTATCTTGCTAATCCGGATATCAGCCGTTTCATCAGAATGGAAGATATGCATATCATGAATTATTTTGACACCAAGACCTTTTAATTTTTGCCAGCAATATTTCACTACACCAATCAGGGCCTGCAGTCAGTGATGCTGCTTGCCTCCTGGGATGTCAGAGGACAGTGCACTCCTGACAGCACCAAATCATCTGGGAGCTGTAACGAGCTATTGCTGCAATTATTATTATCTCCTGTAGTCATGCATTTCATTACAGTGCAGGCAGACAGAGGTTTCAGTTTCGGGCCAGTCTTATTTAGGAATCTCTGCCATTTTATGGGCTGCAGGGCTCTGTAGTGTAATTTCTTTTCTCCTCAGCAGACAAGGATAGGTGAATTTCTAATAAAAACAAAACACTAGCTAGGTAGTGTAGAAAGAGGGAGCACAATACAGTACATTAACCAGCAGTGAAACAGCTTAAATGGCCCACTTGTAGTTTATGAAAGCAGTGGTTAATCAGCAATATGGTTTGCTGCAGAGCGAAATAAAGAACAGTTTATCTTTAAATACATATATATTATCCTTTTTCCAAACTACCCACTGCTAAACTTTTTTGTAGGCCAACACTAAATCCTGAGGGGACAGGTCTATGGTTGTTACTGAATTTTTTCTGCCACTTCATAAAAGTAAACTAAAATAGTTAAGAAAAGATGAAGAAAAATGACTGTTTTGTTTGCTTAAGTAGCTAAGGGGCCGTAATTGCAAAGCCTGGGTCTGCAAACAAGCCTGTTGGAGAGAAAGGGGAGAGGAGCACTCTCAACTAAAAATCAGTACTGGTAAACATTCAAAGATCGGTATTAACAGGTTGAATACACCACAAGCCCTTACCGAAGAAAGCACCATTAATCACCATTTTACTTCTTTCCTACATCCAAGGTTAAATGGTGGCCCAAAAGAGGTTGTCCTGCCAGCCATGTGTTGAATATCCTTTGGAGGGTATTGCCAGCTTTCACAAGCATTATAAAAGAAAAGAAGATAACAAAATGCACATCATTAAAGATGTACATTGATGCAAAGGCAATGTTTTGCAAAATACCCAACACTTCCTTCCCCTTTTTTCCATCTCTCCTTGACATTCACTTTTGCTATGACCAGTGTCCATGTGCTTACACATACATCATACCACATTTTCATCCTTAGCCTGCTACACTCAATTAATTTCAAGGCTTTTTCCACTCTCTTTCTCTTCAGGATTTCCTTTCGTCCTTGGTTCCCTTTCTCGTTTTCAAACCTGCTCCCCTTTTTCTCAACATTTAAGCTACAAAGGACTTAATTTCATAACAGAAAAAGAAGCACCAGCAAAAACAGGGATAGAATTCAGCAATTTCAATTCTCCAATGTTTTTAGTAATGCTATGTAATACAATGAGTAAAAAACAAATAGGAAAGTTTCTACTAAGTTTGGGGGGAAAAGCCAAACATCTGACTGTCTGTGTACACATAATAAAACACAGAAAAATCAATCACACATCCAGAGGATCTAAAATTAAGGTACTATTGATATAACAAATTGCTGCTATATTTAAAAAAAAAAAGCATTTGAGGAGAGTAATTTAAATGTAAACAATGAAAGAACCACTTCACACCACCTTTCCCCATGAAAACTACATGATATCTTCTTCTGTGATGAGGTATTTAATTATGCACTTTCTGCAGTCAGCAATCCCCTCCACATGTATAGCTTTTTGACAGCAAGACAGACAAAGTTCTGAATATTAAACTTAAAGTAACATATTCTGCCTCATCACTTGTGTAAAGACAGCTGATACTGCCTGAGAGTTTGGCACCAGAGGCCAAGCACCATATTTTCAACCACCCACACACAAACCCTTTCAATACAATCACTAGCAACTTGACTGTGAAATTTCCAGACATTGATGGCTAGCAAACACTAATAGCAATGCTCCTGTGATGGACTCCCGTCACGAAAAAGCAGTTCCTCAGCTTTTTGATCCCATCTGTGTGATGTGAAGAGAGCAGGAAGACTTTGCCCCAGCAAAGATAGGATAGTGTGTCCAAAAAGGAGCAGAGCAGCACACCAGGGTCTGTAGTGTTGTGTTTATTTACAGATGCCATTCAGTTTTACATAACTCTCTTGTTAGTTAAGGGTTGCTGATCCTGCAGACTCTTACACATGTGAGCAGTTCCATCAAAGTCACCGGGACGTGCATGAATTAAGATTCCTCTTTTAAGTAAGGCTTAGCAGGATCAAGGCTGGTCCTCACGGCTGTTGAAATCTTCAATTGCAATCGACTTGAAGGAGAAGCTAAATCCACTCAGCACTAAACAAATTGAAAGATACTTTCTCATGTCTCATGAACCGTTTCAGTCCCTCTCTGGTTAGTAAGACATTCATTCAAAGCTCCAAGGGACTGACTCTGCCAATCAGTGCTCGTGGTATGCAGCTATTGAGTAAGAGAGCTGGATTACATCCCCAGGCTGGTTAATGCTGGTTAACACAGAATAGCATCAGTTTAAGGCATTGACATGAAGACACTGCAGGTTGCCTTATTGCCTGAGGATCATGGTGCTCCCTGCTCTGAAAGTGGTGGCACATGGGTGACTTGGAGCTAAAGTCTCAACGTTGTGGGTCAAGGTCAGTAACCACTGGCTAGGAGCTTAAAATGGCAAGTATCCTCCCCCTGCTCCTCTCTTCGATTACCATTTCCACTGTGGACTTCAGAAAACAGCTTATTAAAGTCACTGCACTTTGCAGGTCCTTTAACACATGAGCTTTACATTGACTGTGGCTATTGCAAGGAACAGGTGAAGACATTTAACATAAAAACAAAGCAAGACAGCTCAGCTCAAAACCAGGCTGGAATTTTTCAGAGCTCCCATGGAAGGTATCCCTCGCAGGAGGAAAACCCCTGCCAGGTCCTTCATGGCTACCACAAGCCTTCTGGGGCCAGCGAAGATGACAGGAGGCCAAGTGACACCATTCCGGAACTGTTCTGCTGAGGATCATGAGACGTGCCTGGTGTACGGGCTGGGTCCTGCTGTACACTGAATGCAAGCTTTACATTTTTCTCCACCACAGCTAAGGACTGGTGAGCAGCTGGCCTGAGGCCAGGGGCGCGCTGGCTGTGCCAGGGTGCTCCTGTTTGAGGATGGGTGGGAAGGCACAAAATTCACTTCAAATTATTGTAAAATTTTAATGTAAAAGGAACAAAAAAATGAAGAACTACTAATTAATTAGAAAAGTTTAAAAGCGAACCCAGGCACCTGAGCTCCCCCACTCTCACCCTACAACCTACCACTGCCTTCAATGCCCCTTGTTTTATGTATTTTACAACCATTTTTATTCACTTTGGGCTTAATGCTTGTTTTCCTAAGTGACTGTGATAATCCCTTTTGAAACTCAGCTGAAAACAACTATTACCTCCTTATTATGGATTTATCTAGGTAGACTTGAGGAAAAATCCTTTCAGCTCTTGAAAAGTTATAATTCTCGCATGTGTGTCAGTAAGGAATTAAAAATGCAATACATTAAGAAAAGGAACACTAAATTTGCCATTCTTCAAGTCAGTGAGAAACTCTCGAATGCATTCCTGAAAAACATACAGGGTTACAGATTTTGTATGGTGCCTTCTTTAAGATACTTTTAAATTCTACATTATTGTGACTAAAAAATTATAAGACAATATGCAATGATAACGTCAAAATGATAATACCAAAAAACGATAATATCAAAACCACCTGTATTTCTAGTGTCTAGTGTCTTTTGGTGTGTAAGTAGTGGGGGTTTGTTTTACAGAACACGAGTACCTGACTACGAGCAAGTTACACAACAGACTATAACCAGTTAATTAGATCCCCATAACATTTCCAGACAATCAGTCCCAGAATTTTCAGAATCATCTGGGGCCAAATTTAGCAACATCCACCAAAGTGGAACAATGTTGTTAACTGATCTGACCCAGATCAGATTCCTTATGTTTTCCAGGGCTTTCAGTATATATTAGCATGTTGTTTAAAACCTATAGTGGTTCTTATTTCTTGTTTACTACATATTATGTTGCCTTAGTAATATCTTAGCTTGTTTTATTTACCTCTAGAGAGTTTGAGCCAAGCCCTTTATGTTATAGTCTAAAGAATGTTCTAGTTTATAACATCAGCATTATTTTTTTTTCACAGCAGTACAACAGATTTGCACTAAAACAAACACAGAGTACTTCATTAACATTAGCATGTGTACAGACTTAACCTTTTCTTTTTTAAGAAATCAAACATGACAGATTCTTTACAATACTTCTTAAAATAGAGAACATGACTTCCATCTGAATCCGGATGATCAGCTGCAGTGCAACATTGCAGGAACAAAATATGGTGCGTCAGCATTTACCTTCTCAGCTTATAGGTGCATTTAGGCATCTAAGTGATTCAACAATAATTAAGTGGAAAAACTGGTGGAATTTGCAAAAATCTGGCTCTCAGCAACCTGTCAAAAGCCATACCCTTAAATTCAGGGTAGGAATTCAACAATTCATAGCTCTCATGTTTGAGCTTAAGCCAGTAATTCATTCGTCATTTTAACTCATGTAAAATCTTTTTCCTTCCCCCTTTGCCCTCCTGTAATGTATCGTATCTTTTATTCTTACCATGCTAAAAGGTTAAGGATGCAGAGCGTACAGCAGTAAGAGCAGTTTTTACCTGTACTCTGGTAACTTCATGTCCATGTAGGTAATGTAATACAACCTGCTTAAATTCCAACTGCTTCTACCTTTGGTGAATTTAATATGGAGACTGTAAAATATTCTGCAGTTTATACCATATATAAAAGTAATAAAACAAATTTAGAGAAAGATTTCATAGCTCATGTATCACACAGACGTGAGCACTCATTCTAAAAGCAGAACCAGAAATCTGCAATTCCAGTATGACCTGACAAAGTTTGGACCAAAGTTTTCAAACGCGGTGCCTGGCGGCAGGCTCCCAAGCCCACGTTAGTCTTAGCTTTCATCCAAAACAGGGGGTTAAGCCCTGCACGGAGGAGCCTTATAGCATTTCAGTAGGCACCTGCTGTTACCACAGAGAAGGAGCCAAACGTTGCCAAAAATGATCTTGCTGGATCCTTGTTGTGCCAAGGTGCGGACTGGGAATGGAGCAGCTCCGCCGGCCGTGCCAGGAAGGAGATTGCTCTCAGCATCCAGGGAAGAACTGCAGGCTTTGGGGAGTCATTAAACCCCAAAAGTTAGGTGCTCTGGAGTATTTTTAGGAATCTTTAAGGCAATAATCTTGGACGTTTAAAGCAAGACTCAGAAATAATTAAGTGACCGGACTCGTATTTGGACCTGATATTTGCACAAAAATAGTTTGATTTAAAACCGCTGAGTGCCTGTATTTCCTGTTAATGCCAAAAGGTATAGTAGCTTTTTTATGGAAGAGGCAAATCTGGAATGTAAAATTAGGCAGAATATTTGAAAACTTTGGCCTATAAACTTCGTGTGTATTGCCAGTCTAAACTCAGCTACTAAATATTTAAAATCTTGTTTCTTTTTTATTGGACATAATTTTGTGATTAGGAAAAAGAAGATTGGAAATAAAATCTCTTAATTTTGCTCACAGGATTCATTCAGATGACTCCATGAGATCACAGTTAGATACATAAATTAAATTAAACTACACAAATAAGTGTTCTTAGGCTTGGAAAGGAAGTTAGGGAAGGACGAAATGACCCTTTTTTTCCCTTTCTGTCTGAGTCATTTTTAACCATCCTTCCTTGTGCAGAAATGGTAGCCACCACTACCATTCACGCTAAACTTTAAGGGCATTAAGAGAAAGGATGTATAGCACTCTGCTGTATTTACAATGACTGACTTAGTTTTAAAAATTGCATGTAAAGTTTTACAAGACCATCTTGAAAACTTGCTTGATACCCTGACCAGTGGAGTGACTCCACCATTCTCATTTATCAATAGAGCTAAGGGAAGGGTCCCGAGATGTAGGTCAGTGTAGGGTAATGATATATGTGACTTCCCTCAGAAAACCCACACTTGGTTGAAAGTTTGATAAGTTTAAAATCAACCCCTATGTTGGTGTTTACGTGCTGCAGAGAGCTAGACATCTTCCAACAAAGCCTGCGAGCAACCTTCAGAATATTTGCTTCCAATATACTGCGTGTGTTCGCACTTTTCTTTTAAACCTACAGCAACTGTACGACCTACCTGTGCCATCGGTATGTTGTTAAGCCACCACACTGGAGGGAGAGGCCACTGGCTTTTGAAAGAGGGCTTGTCGGGTACAACCGCTGTCAGCCTTATAGAGAGCTTTAAGTTTGCTTTTGCCTTCCTCATTCGGCCGAGATAGTTCTCATTTCCAAGTCAGTCTGAATTAACTCATGCACTGCTACGCAGACACATTCGTAATTTTGTTTTACCCTGAACAGTATGTTTCTTGTTAATAATTAAAAACCCTTTGGGTTTTATGAACCTTGGTTGGTATAAATCAGTAGTTCAGATTTGCTGTTGTCATCCTATAGTAAGTAACCCTCTGAATTACTTGTAAAAGGAACTGCCCCAAAAAGGGGAGAAAATCTCTTCAATTAAATCAAAAACATTTTATAACATATATTAGCATCCCGGGAAAAGACTGTTTAAATTTTTGTAAAACCATGCTATCAAAGTTTGAAACAGCATTGAGAGGTAATGCAACTCAACTTAAATCTTAATAAAAGTATTTTTAATAATGCATTTTACTTAGTAAGCTGTTGGGGAACTAGAGAACTCACACACAATCGATTACAATATGCAGAGGATGGGCCATTGCTTGTAAAGGTGGTGTAACTCGATGGTGTGTTCAGATGTGTGTTCACACCCGAGCGTCCGTAGCCAGCTTTGTTCAGGAAGAGATAAAGCTACTTTTAATCACAGGCCTCATATTGAAAGCTGAGCATGTCTTTGCAGAGCTGTGGCCAAAATGACTTCACAAGGCAAAGGATGAGGCAGGTCACTCATTTCTCTGGTGAATATTTATGTGCTCCTGGGTTAGGTAGGCAAAATAATACTCAGCTGTCAAACTGAAATCAATCATAATTTGCTTTATTTGCAATCGTTCTGCCATGGGAGGCTTGCAGTTTTGTCTTTGTTATTTGTGGGTTTAGAGAGCAAAATTAAAATGTGAAACCCTATCAACATGTGAACTCAGCACCCTCTGACATATGGGGCATGCCCCTCATCCAACACGCTCTTTGGTTAACAGCTGTGAGGAATTTTACCAGGCTAAACAGCTTTTTAGTCTAACCCAGGGGAACTGGCATGTGTTAGCACAACTACAGAAGGTCTCTTCAGTCCCTAAATGCAAAAACATATTGAGGATTGCAAAGAAGAAGTTACAAGGGGGACAGAGTTCAAATAAAATTTGTTCTCTGGTTTGTGGCAAGATCTGTCTATGCTCACAAACACATTCAAGTCAGGCTCATTTGCCGCAGGTTTGCTTTTGCGAATGCTCAGTATGAAGAGCTCCCATTGAAGGCACCGGGAGCACTGGCAGACAGAAACACTCTTCCTCTGCGGCGTGGAGACAATTTGCACCAGCTGAGGATTCAATTCAAAATACTTACAAGATGAGGCTTGAGTGTTGTGTTCCATTAGAAGCAAAATGAGAGGCAGTATCACTTTTGGTTTATTTCTCTTTGGGAATTCTTGCCAGTGCAATATCCATAAAACTCATCCTGGTATGTAACAATCCATTGGCATGGCAAGGCCTGAATATGGCAAACCAAAAAGGTCTACCTAGACAAAATTTTGTTGTGGCCACTGTTTGAAGGTAGTCCTAATAGCAGCATATGGTGAAATTTTCCCACTTAAGAAAGGGAAAGGTAACAGCATGTGAACTGGTGCCCATATCTAGGACTGCTGTAAATGGCGAAGTGGTATTTTCCTACCAACCAGGTGAAAAAAGAAAAGATCTTCAAGGAAAACTTGGATATATAGTAGCAATGTCCACATAGTCAAGAATCCAGACCGTTTTGTCTCAGTCTGACTGCAGGATAACCTGTTCAGGCTGGTGCATCCTGTAAAAAAAACAATCTATAACTTCAAAGCACGGTGCTGCATGAGGAGGCGGCATGAACACTCATGTGCCGCGCCCAGGAGTCAGAGAGAGAGGGATGTTTTCTCCCTTGTCAATGTGAAGAGTTTGTTTCATTATTCTGGCCTTGACTGAGTTCCTCTGCCTCTTGCCAAGTTAAACTTCCATTACCAGAGCAATTCTAGGTGCTGCTAAAGGCATTTGGTGAAGCATGAGGAAAGCTAATTGACATGGAAAAGGAAAATTCGCAGGCCGTGTTTTTTCTTCTGTGGAAATTATGTAAAATTGTTGCTGCTGCATTACACAAATAATTTTGATGCATTAACTTGTCTTTTGCTTGTCTTTACCTCAATCTCACCCAAATACTACGTTTTTGATGTGCCCTTTTTGCTTCTCAGTTGACTGCTTTCCAGAGAACAACAATTCACGGAGGCATCCTAGAGAGAAACAGTTTCCTTCACATCACCCCAAATGCTGATATGCAACAGCAGTTATGCAACAATACAATTATTTACTTTAAAAAGACCAATACCTTTTCAAGCCGACCAGCATTTCTCCGAAGGAATTGGCAATGCTGGCTCCAGTCAGGCTCTGCTATGCCTTGTGCCGTGGCATGAGCTGAAGCTCTGCGGAGGAGCAGGGCTGCTGCCAGCTGAAGTTAAGTCCTTCGTGGCGGCTGTGCCGTGCCCCGCTGAACTGTTTTTGCCTGTCATCATCATCCTCATGTGCCACCTCAGGTAAAACCCCGACCTAGCCCATCCTGCTTGAAAGTCACATTCACTGCTCCTGTGATGACAACTTCATGTGACAGCAGGGTCACTGTCTTTCCCCATCATAGGTACAAAAAGCATTACTGCCAGAAAACAGCAACATTTCTGAAGCATTTTGTTCTGCCTTATCTCTTTCTTTGTTCAGTGCTCACCCACACTGACTCTGTCATTAGTTTCTAACAATTTAAGGCATTTCTGTTTTCAGTTTTCTCTGAAACAGCATGTAAGCCTCTGACTGTCATATCTCACTGATACTCTTCTGTAATTTAGCAAATCTAAATACGGATCAGAATCTGACTCCAAAATCTTGAATCAACAGACACTTCATAAATTTTACACTATTTCCACCTGCCCATTGGGGTGGCAATAGCAAGGACTATTAGTTTTTTATAGTGTAAAAGTATACAACATTTATAATTCATATATACTAAATATATAAAAGCTTCAGCAATTTGCTTCACTGCAAAGTGCTGAAATACATGCCCACTAAATTGTGGCCAAATCTGAAGATGGCTATGAATGAAATTAAAAAAAGCTAAAAAGAACAAACATTGATGTTAAAATATTTTTAATTATTTACATCTCTGTTGTTTCATTGTATCTTAGGTATCATTTTAAAAATGAAGCCATATTTTATCTTGATTACTAACAAATACAGTGTCATTATTTTGCTATGGACTTCACATCCCTATCTGTCTTGCTAATGGATATTTTCCTGTTTAGAGAAAATGAGAACAAGTCTATCTTATTTAGAGACCAATAATATTCCTGAGTGTTCATCCTCACTGTTCTGGAAGAACAATGAAACAGCACTTACATGAAGGATTTACTGGTGTGCATGCCAGGACAAAAACAGATGGACAACACAAGTTTAGACAAGTGAATCTGAAAAATTGGATGACCTTTATCTCACAAAGTTACAGAAATTCAGAAAATGCCGAAAGTTGTTTTATTTCCTTCAATGGAGAAATTCCAGCATTTGTGCTTGAGCTAACCATTTAATTTAAACCTGGTGATGTAAGTTAGTAACAATCCCTTACGGCCAATACATATCATTCCTAAAGCACAAATATCTTAAATGCCTTAAAAAAAAGGAAACCAAAAAACACGCCAAAAAACTTAGCACTGTCTTACCTAAGGGTAAGATCAGGCCTAATAAAGGAGATGTGTGGGTTTGGGGGATTTTTTTCCATTTGGTAGCATGCATGGACTCGCAGCCAAGATCGAGTGACTGGCAGTGACAACGTCAAGTTTAGGCAACAGCTCCTGGCTCAGAGAGCTCAGGGGTGAGGATAAGGCAGAAATAGAGCAGGCAGACAAAACAAGAGGTTTGGTAGGCTATTAAAGAGTTAAGGAAGAAAAAGCAAAACATACACTTGTTAGCAACAAAGCACAAGGTTTAGATCACTAGTTTTAAGGCATACAAAAAGAAATTACACAAAGGAAGCCTCCCGTTGGTGTTTCTAAGATATCAAAGCTTGCTCTGTGCCGGAGACATAAGAATTGAAGTCGGCAAGGCAGAGAGCCAAGATACGGTAAAACCACTGCAAAAAGTAAGTTTTGAATCTACGCACATATATTCAGATTTGGAAGGGACTCCTGTGATATTCAAACTCTGTAAAGTCTATTGAATACAAATACTGAATCCATATAATTCCCAAGTGGATTCTTCACACCCATTTGAGACACTGCAAACTGACATTATCAAGAAAAGCTGATTAGCATCCTTTCAGTTTAAACATAGCATGTTTTAAGAAGCCAAAGATTTGAACTAAACAAAAGGAAAATGAAAACTTGATCCTACACAGGATAACCACCATGCAAATAGACAACTTTCCAAAAAAATGGAATGGTGAAGTTTGGGTCTCACAGCTAATTCAACAATCAAGCCAAAAAAAAAGGCTAGGTATTTGGTAGATTTGCAGGTAGCTGTACACACCTGCTTTCTTTTCATCTACCTGCTGTTAAAGAGGTAGGTGCAATGTTGACGCAGTACACTAGAAATCAACTATTGTAGAAAATAATCAAAGTCACTTCTCAGCTTCACATGGTCCACCTCAAAGAAGCGCCATATTCCCTAAGATTTCCTGTGAATCTTGCTGCCCCTCACTGCACTAATCACACTGGGAACTTCTCTTCAAACACAATGAGGCACCAGGACAGGCTCATGTGAACGGGTAGGTCCTTCCTCCAGCATACACCTCTTGCACACACATAAACTTAAGTAATACATGGCAAAAGTGGTAGCCCTCCTGAGAACACGTCAGGCAATTTAATAGAGAGGGACAGCCTTGCCCTGTCACTTTTAAATTGGCGTTTACAATTCTACTGTGGGAATATGGGTCTGTTATGTTGTATGTTCAGGCCTTGGAACAGGCTGCCCAGGGAAGTGGTTGAGTCACCATTCCTGGAAGTATTTAAAAGACGTGTAGATGAGGCGCTTAGGGACATGGTTTAGTGGGCATGGTGGTGTTGGTTTGACAGCTGGACTCGATGATCTTAGAGGTCTTTTCCAACCTTATGATTCTATGATTCTATGATTCTATGTGGTTTTGCATGAATTCTATATGTTTCTAGAAAATTCATCCAGCAGCATGATTTTTCAAAAAAAAAAAACTTTATGAGAGCATGAGGACATTTACCCTTCACTTTGCTGCCTGTCCAATCTGTCTTCTCTACAGTCGTGCCACACACAGAGCATGAACCAACATATCTGCTTGAAATGGCTGGTATTTTAAAATGGACACTGTCATGGCAGAATCTCATTTTTAAGAGACCCCGCTGTCTGGATTCCTGGTGGTTATGACTTCGTTCTTGACTTAATCCATGTACGTCCTGATGCCCGGTTAGGCTCCATTAACTTTAATGGGACTCTGCCATTGCTCAGGAGACGCAGGATCAGGCCCCACGTACAATCATATCTCTGCAGCTGCAACAGAACCAAGCACTTTTGCTTTCAAGTGAAATGGCTTTTCTGCAATCATTTTCCTGACTGCTTGAGTTGTGAGCCAGGAGAGATGCTGAGGCAGACCACATAATACTACGACCTTAAGAATTTTTTTTTGGCAGGGAATAAAATTCTCTCTGTTTCTCATCTCTCAGCAGTATCAGCCTTTGTTTCTCAGAGCTGTTCAAAGATCCAAAAAGACAGAATCATCCTGTTCTGCCCTTTGCAAAACAAGCTGCTGTAATCAGAATTAATGCTCTGCAAAGATCCAGCTTTTTATTCTCAGCAATTCTGTTTTATCTTTTTTCTTTTTTTCTTTTTTCTTTTCTTCTTCCTTTTTTTTTTTTTTTTGTAGCACGAAGTGGTTTAATTCTGTCTAACAAGCAATTAATATGTTCTTCCAAACAAATCAGAACTGGAGAACCAAATTAACACCCTTCAAGAGTGATATATCAGCGCCTGATTTCACAGAATGCTTTACGACCCTTCCACCTAATCTAATGGATGGATTTTAAACATGAGAAAGCCTTAACATGGCTTGAATTTGAACACTTTGACTCCTTATAAGTGTGTATCACTAATTACGATAAAGCAAGTCTTTATTAAACCAAGTAGTCACTTATGTATTTCGAAGACGAGAAAACCTTTTAAAAAAATAGCGACCGTTAAACATTACATTCACTGTTATTTTTATTGAGCCTTACCCAGCAAGGGAATATTTACCATTTCAGTACTGCATACATATCAAGATTATTTGTAAATCTAAAATCAACTAAATATTAAACATGTAGCAGTATCTAGTCAGAACAAGAGATATCAACTGCTAATTTTTTCTACTCGTCTTTCACTTCCTTCAGCTCATAAACAGATTTAACAAAAAAAGAACCATGGAATCAAAACAACATATTCATGGGGAGGTATGTTCATTTAAGCAACAGGCTGTTCCAACATAGCTTTTAATAAGATAGATGAAATTGAGTAAGTAAGTGATAATTTAACCAATGACAAAAATGTTTTTTCATGCATTGCAATAATGCCAAGCTTTGAATTCTAACTAATCCTCTGCAGTAATTTCATTTTTCATTTGGGGGGTGTGTGCAAAAAGGTACAATTCTAGATGTTGTATTTACAAAAGGTTGATATGAAGCAAACACCTTAGAAAACAGACAGCAAAGGAAAAAAGAACACTATGTGCTGCTTTCAAAATTACACATTTTTTGTGTTGTACGGTGAGGAAAATTTATGATTACACACATATTCAAAGTATCCACACAAAGATGTAGCTGCTGGGAGTCCAGGTGGTACCATTGCAGCAGCACCTGCAAAGAAGGTGCGCCAGACAGGGAGCATCGCTTGTGCTACTGAGCTGCTTGTGGACTAATATCCAGAGTAATATCCAGTGTCAGGACATATAGTCCTCACGAGAGTGGTCAAGAGGCACAGGGAGTTAAATATCCTGTCAACAGGGAGGGTACAAAATGGGCAACAGCAGTGTAAACTTCTTAACGATGCCTCACTCGCATAGGGCAACCTTGTTCTGAAGAAGTGCCTCTGCAAAGGAGACTAAATCAGCCTGCGTGCCCGTACAGCTCCTGCACTGCCAAATCTGGCAGCAGAGGTTTCTGCCAACTATTTTTTGTTATGGGAATTGGACTGCAGCCTATGATTCATTTTACATATAGTAGAGAAAGAGTTGGCCTACATATAAAAATTCACACTGGTATAACTGTGTCAGTTTAGGGTGTGATATTTTGCTGACAGTTTTACCTTTAAAAGACCTGAAGTAGATCTGGTTAAATCTGTACCCAGATACCTTATACTTACTGAGGAGGGTTTTTTCTGGTTTTCAGCCAGAATAAACAGGTTAAACTATTTAACTATGGCACCTTACAGCAGGCCGCCCATTTATCTGTTCTTATCAAAATAATACAGATGACGTGTAAGGCTAGGCATATACCCGGGGGGTTCCCAAAAAAAAGAGGATCATTAATAGGCCCTTTGCATCAGTCATCTCTTTACAGAATCACAGAATGGCTGGGGTGGGAAGCCCAGGAGGCATCTGGTCCAACCCCCCTGCTCAAGCAGGGCCACCCAGAGCTGGTTGCCCAGGACCACGTCCAGATGGCTTTTGAATATCTCCAAGGAGGGAGACTCCACAGCCTCCCTGGGCAACCTGTGCCAGTGCTCGGTCACTCTCACAGTAAAAAAGTGTTTCCTGATGTTCAGACCAAACCTTTACAGGAAGAATAATCTTGTTGGGTACAGATATTCAACAAAATGTACCGATATACCAAAATTTTAGAGAAGTTAACTGATAGGTATATGTAACACCCTGTGATACCAAAAATAAGAGTCTATATCTTTGTTCTAAAAATGGTATTATGGTAGTGGTCTCTATATTCACACTTCCTAGAGATGGATATTTTTGACTGAGTAGGGGAATTCACCACATTTAACTGAAATGTAAGGAGGACTGAAACTAAACCCCCTCCTTAGATATCAGCAACACCAGTTTTGTCGGAAACACACAACCAAAAATGAGCTTCATTTTTAATGCAAGCTACCAGTTTATTACTCATGTTAGTTGTAGAGAGGGGGAGATCATAATGCAATACAAATGTTTTAAGAGTCAAAATTTACATGGGGAAAAAATTACTTTGTTAGCCAACTATGGCTTGCTTTATTAGCATCATTTAGTTCTAAGTAGACTGAGAAATGGAAAAAGAATTGTTTTTCATTTTTAACATTTCCCTCCCCCATTAATACTCCTCACCAATTGCAGTAATCAATCTCAGTTGGACACACTGAGATTTCAAATCATAGTGTCTGGAGGGGGAGGCTGGTTTTTGCACCTTTTCCATACACTACTTTCTCTGACAAAACTAGTTTGGCAACCACATGTCAGGCTCTTGGCAAAGGTTTTGACCTCACCATTTTAAGCACTGTTTTCTTAATATAATGTTGACATATGGCTATTGTGCTCTTAATTTAGTTATTTTGTGTCTGCTGTGTTGTTGCTATCTCATCTTCTGAATTTTCTTCAGGCAATTACTGTCAGAGGCATTTAATTTCTTCTGCTACATATTAACCAGTTGCCAACATTTCCCTCTTTTCAATGTGGAGAGGCTGATTATGGGGGCTAAAGCAATATTATTGCAAGGCGTCCTAGGTATATCTGTATACCTGCAAGGCCATCTAAAAATATTCTGATCACACACCAAAGAATGGTAGAGAAGCTTTGGAGAGAGTAAAGCTGTTTTTTTGGCCTTCACATGTCACGAAGCCAGAAGAAAACACGCTACGTTGTTTTCATCTCTAATACATTGAATAGTTGCCTGTGGTTAATTACACTGCATCGTGGAAGGTGCCACAATCAGACAGTAGGATTAAGCCAGTTGAAAGTGGTGCAAGGAAACAGACGGAAAGTAACTCAGGTAACCATATAAAGAAATACAAAAGCTGTAGCCCTACATAGGCAAAACGCCACGTTTAACCATTTTATCCTGTGCAAAAAGCAAACACTCCTGCAACACACAACCATACAAGCTATCACATATTGTTCACTACCATGTGTTGACATATTTTGACCTTGAGCAAGCAAGACCAGAGGTACATATGAGAAACTGAGAAATGCAATAGCTGGTAGGCACGGATTTAACACAGGGACAGGGGAGGGGATGTTCTTCACATTAACTCTTGCTGGTTCACAACACACTCCACACCCTGTGAAGGGGAGCAGCTGCCCTCCTGCGATGCTGCCCGACATCCATCAAGGCTGTATCCACCCTGACCAGCCTGTAGCATTTATTATGTCTTATGGCTTCTATTGGGTTCTTGTGTCTTGTTCCAATATCCCTTAACCCTAAACTATGAAAAAGCTACCAACAGAGTATGAGATCAGAAAGTATTTATTCTACCAGGCTTCACAGGGCTAACTCTAACGGTCCTCTGAGGAGCTTCTCTCTCTTTTCATTAACTGTAAATAATTCACATCACAGGCATCTAGTCTGGGCAGTGTGAGCACCTGCTCATCATCTTTGTGTTACTGTGCTTTGTCCACATTCCCAGTGCACAATGCAACTTCATTTTTCTGTGTCTCTACTGACGAAATGGGGATGACAAGACCTGCTTCACCAGCTGCAAGTATTCCAGCACATTACCAGGTGATCAGCTTTGCCTTTACAGGCATGACTGGTGGTCATAATGTTTGCTTTCATGGAACAAATTGCAGATCTCAAGAAAATCAGCATCTAAATTTGTTCCAGTACCTCATTTTGAATGCAGGCTAAATCCTATGTTTTCAGATAATACCCCACAAATGCTAAAATAAGCACTTGTTGGGGGCTGGAAAATAAACCCTGAAAAAATATACCCTTCATTTCTTAGGGAAGCAAGAGCAGATATTTGAAGAGAAAGAACAAAAGATACGTGATCCATTCCTATACTTCACAGTTTGCCACATTTTGCACTGATACTCAACCAGTCATTAAGTCATAGGATAGCACGTACTATTTACAAAAAAATAAATATAACCATCGGTTTTACTCACAAATGCCCATACTTTTCTTTCATGATTTCTAAAGAAATTTTGTCATATGAGCATAGGTTGCATAAATGCCAGTTAGACAGACATGACAGGGGCATTGAAAATATCATAAAAGCAGCAGTTACGCTTTACTTGAGCACTTACATTAAATGGTATCTGTGGCAGCTAATCAGACAACTGGTTAGCAATTTAGAAACCAGTTTATTCATAAAATTAAATGTAGCATCAAAAACAATGTGGCAATATGACTAAGCTCTGATCATATAGGTTGAAGCATATTGGACAAGAGACCCATTTGCAAAGTCCATGAGAATTCGGCTGTAGTGCAATATTCTGTCAGCCGTCATCATTATCTTGTACAGGTACCTAGTGGACAAAATAACAATCTGAACTACAGAGAACCCGTTAAAATTCACAGTTCAGTGAAATGCTGATTACAGCAGCAACCCTCTTTTCTTCTCCCTGTCACTCCCACCCTTTTGTTCTCCTCCACTTCGCTTTTCTCCTTGGAACAACAGACAGTGGTAAAATGGTGTGGGTAACATGTGGTATATTAGTCTTATTAGCACTCATTTACAAAGAGCCGCATAACTGCACTCTTCCCGAACCCGCGCTGCTCGGCATCCCCATTGCCAGGGCACACGCTTTCCGCGCTCCATGTGGGAACGCCTGCACTAGGGATCGGGACCCCTTCTTCTGTTGAAGGCTGCCTTCTCTTCGGCTGCCCCAGGAAAGAAGAGCTGCTTTCTGCCTCCTTTGTGCATTTGAATGCCTCGTTGTTTAAATCAAATTACAAGATTACATTCCAGCCAATCTCTTTATTCCCTGAAACCAAGTTTGAATGTAAAAGATAATACAATATTTACCATAAACATTAGTCTGTTCCATGACTGTAATTTTTATCTCCTAATTGAAATACTTCTTATTTTCCTTGCCTCAGTGAGCTATTTTAAGCAATAGTTGAATGAGATTGTATTGGAAGACACACACAGAATTGCTCAAAACAGAGATCTTTTTTCCAGGGGAGCAAAATATACCACTTCCAAAATGAGGTTACAATTAATCACCTGACTAGGTACCTAGATAGTTAAAAATTGGCTTTTCTCCCAGCTTCCATAGCCAAGTGATTATGAAAGGACAATTCATGAAAAGTTATCTAAAAACCATCTATATGATACGGCTGGACATAATCCTTGTGTGAGGCCTAACACAGGCTACAAAAATGTCCACCCATCTAAAGCATCCTTCTGAGCCCCATGATGTCGCTGTTGCTTGCAGAAGAAGAGGTCTCATTTTTAAGGGACATTATAACATTCCTTAACCTTCAGCAAACCACATTTTGCTCAACATTTTTACTTCAAAATGTAAAGGATTATTTTTTGCTTTTCTTGGTTATCTTAAAATAGGAAGCTATGAGGAAAAAAAAACAGACCAGGTACTGAATGGTTTACTCGATGCCATCCCAAAAAGCTGGTTCACAAAATCTCTGGCTCATTGGTCAGGGAAATGGGAAGTCTGTACAGTGCCTGATCTATTATTCTGAGCTGCTAAATTTTTCTTCCTACCTCTCCAGCCCTGAATCCGTGAAGCACACTGATGGATTTTGGCTAGCACAATCAGTGTGATTAAGAAGATGTCCTGAGACAGTGGAAGTCACCTGTGAGACAACAGAGACATGAAAGCAAGGGTCAGGATAAGGAGCTGCTTTAGGGCTTGGATGGAGTTGCTTCTCCATCATGCAGCAGAGTGAAAAATCAGGTGTCTGCTTTAGGACAAGGGAAACATTAAGAAAAAGAAAGGTTAAAAAAAAAAAAAGAAAAAAATGCAACTGATGGGTTTCTTTCTTCCTTTTGCTTTTCTGCCCCCCTCACCCCCAACAGAGAGATAATAAATGGAAAGACTTGGTGTTGTCAGTGAATCAGGGCCCAGCCTCCATCAGCGTCTAGAATCCAATTTGAAATCATCATGCTGTTTTCCAGGTAATAGATATAAAAGTTTCTGTAGGAGACAAAGCACCTGAAGTTGGATCACATCATCAGTTTTGTACTGATGAGACATTGGATGGGTTTTCTATTACATATCCAAAGAGCGAACATCTGTCTTACCAGAAAGCTTATTCAGGCTCAGCCAAAAGCTTTCATATTCAGGGATACATGTCATAATTCGAGACTAGTGAACTGGAGATATTCTGGGAGAAGAAACATGCCAGCAGGGAATATTTTAACACAGCTGAGATTGGTCTAACATGGAAAGGACACTCAAAGAAAAACCCAGAGTCTTGGGGTTTTCTATTCCTCTTTAATTCTGAGTTAATTTGATTTTTTTCCTGTAATTTTGGTCTGCTAAATATCCACTGGACACCTAACAGGACATAAAGCCACTCTCCAAAAAAAGATTTATCTAACATTAAACAAAATAACCATAAATTTTAAAAGCATTGGCTCTAAAATAAATTTAAAGCATGTGGCTTTTTTCCAAATAAGGTAACAGGAAAATCCTCCCAAGCTAAGCCAGACCTGCCTGAGACTTAGTAAGCCTTCAGAAAGCATCTATTTGTGGCCAGCAAGGAGATCAGACTTTAGGGGAATGTTCCTATAAAGTACATGGGGAAAAGCAGGCTTTGAACGTCCATACTCTGGCTTGCCTCCTGAAGACAACTGACTGTACAGTGACCAACCTCCAACCTACACACCTTTCCGGAACATCTACAGTTGGCTAGGGTAAGTATCGCCCAACATGACCATAACATAGCACCTTCCTGGACTCAAGCAGCTGTAAGTCAACCAGCTGTCAGAAAATTTAACTTCCCGAGAAGATTTTCAGAAGACAATCCACTTTGGACGCTTAGGTATCCACGTAGAAAATATTAGGGTCCAACCTGGAAAATTCTTCTTCACATAGGCAGCATCAATTTTAATGTAACTATTTGAATGAGTAAGTTTTTTGCAGACTCACAACTTTATTTCATAAGTATCTTCTGTACAAATGACATCCTAAAGCCCTTTATGGAATTAAATAACACTGTCCACTGTCTTGTATCTGATCTAAATTGCAGAAAACAGTGTCATAAAGATATTGCATGGTGAACAAATTAAACCATGCAGTCGCAAGGCCAATTAAAGAGAAATTAAAAGACATTGGCAAAGGAGAAAAGATATCTTTTAAGGTGAGGTTTGAAAAGAGAGATAGTCGGTGAGGCAGAGAGATACATTCAGGCAATGGGACTGCCTACCAAGAAAAACTTTCAGCTGTTCTGGTATCCAGACAAACCAACCACGGACAAGTTTGACTAGACACTTGGTACATGGAGGCTGTCACACATCTTCCTACACAAACAGCCAAAATTAGTGAGAGTTGTCAGAATTTTAGGACTTACTGCCACTACAGACAGAGCAAGACATTGTCAGACACAGAAAGAGATCTTCAAAGTTCCTTTAAAATTTACAGGAACCTGCTTATACATCAGTCCCACCAGAGCTGATGGAGCAAAGCTGGAGCTAGCAAGCCCACAGGAGGGCAAGCACATATGAGTCCTTTCATTAGATGCAGAGATACCTGGTCGACAGCTTCACACATAGACCCTCTTCCCGCTGTCAGACTGGCCGTGTTCTCTTAAGGGGAGATGGATCAGTTATATGACGAGAAAAGACTCATTGCACCACCTAAGTCTTCACTCCAGGTCTTCCTGCCCCAATTCCCACATGCACCTTCTCCCATTCATAATGCTGATTACTGTCCCAGCCTTGCTACCCCTGCCACCTCTGCCAAGGAGCCTCCCAACCTCATATGGATCATCTAAACACATTTTTTTCCAAGAAATCTTATCATCTGAAATCTTCCCTCATGATAAACAACTTAGGTGTGACCTAGGTGTAAGGTGCACTTCACGTGCATTCATGTCACACATTCAAATTTAAATCTCCTTGAAGGCATAAGATAAAGGATATTCACACAAAAAACTTGGAGGGGGGATGTGTGTGTGACAGTAACAACTTCTGTATTTTTCTTTGAAAGCAACAAGCCTTGGGGAGAAGGCATTTCTTTTAAAATCACTTATTATGTGTGGATGGTGCAGGTTTGTCACTGGAAAGGGTAGTTAAATAAAATATTTCCCACTTTTGGCTCTTGCACTTCATTAATATTTTGCAGCTGTGTGGTCAGTCAGATCGCTCATTCGACCTTCCAAGACAATATTTTTTCCAAAAGTCTTACTCCATCACTCTGACTTTTCCAATAAGCTGGGGTTTTTTTTCCATAAATACTACACACATGCGTGCACACACACACACATGCACACTCTTGAGTGCATCTGAAAAACATTGGTGGGAGAAGTACAAGAGACATCTGTACTTACATCTTAGTGGTGTATCTGCCTGTTCCCATACCAGCACTCTCCAGATCCTAAGTCCTCAGAGCCACAGATGTGTCACCTGGGGTAAGGGATATTCCCACTCCCTCTCTTCCTGGGGGGAGAGAGCAAAGGAGAGTGTGGGACGAAACAGCATGCTCCAAATTTGCAACCAGGAACATAATAAGCCGTGTAGGTACCTTCTCGGTCTGTATGGAGACCCACTCGCTTCCCTCCAACCCTTGCACTCTGGACCAGCTGCAGCAACAGCTTCCCCATCAGAGTGGGCCTGTGCCCCAAGACCACTACTGTCAAAATTTCAGCTGATATGCAGCTCTGACAGGAATTAATATTTCAATTCCACAGTCCAGTAATGATTTCCTTAGCCTATGTAAAGGATTTTCAATTTTCACGGTTCTCATGTATGGTAAATATAGTAAATGGCATGACATGACAACAAAACAAAGGTTTGGACAATAAGTAGTTTTTTTTTTCTGGGGTTTCCTTGTCCCTTAGTTGACCGTTCTGCCATTGACGTTAGATAATTTAAAAATTAAACCAATCCCTCCAATGTATCAACTATACTTTAGAACTGAAGTTGCTTTACTTTGTTTTTACTTTGGAGAAATTGTCCCCTCATCCTCTCCCCTTCCTTGTAAAGGTACTGCACTGCAATAAAATATTTAGCATATGCCTCATTTAAACTAGGAAACCCTCGAAACAGTCACCTTGCTCACCTGCTTCTAAATCGTCACATTAACTTTCAACGCTCTACAAAGACAACTGTTGATAACTCATCAATATTTCTTGTCTGGGAAATAAGATGCTCTATCCTGCTAAGAAGAAATGAGTGAAAAATTAGTTGCCTTTTTTTGTCTAAAGACTATAGGAAAATATAATCTTACAGGGCTATCTCTAGAATAGGAACTGGGCATTTAAGTTCTCGGCTTTGGCAAAGACTTTTCATGTTTCCTAAGACTAGTCACACTGGCCTGTATTTTCCACAGTGATATCTCATTTTACATCCTCAGACACCATAGTCTTGGTCTCCAGATGCACTGAGCACTTCCAGATTCATGCTGTTTTAACTGGAGGTACAGCCAAATCATGCTTCCCTGAGAACTGGTGGTGAGGAGACTCAAGCAAAGAACAGAAGAGCCATGCATGAAAACCCACCACCGCTTTTGAAAACTTGGATATAAACAACCCTTCCTCTGAGTTTTCCCCTCTAGAGAAAAAATGCTGTACCTGCTCAACACACCAAGGCATTATGAAGCTGAAATCAAAGATTAGAAATAATATAAGACTCTTGGAAGAAGCTGCCTCGGAGGAATGATTACTTAGCAAATTCCTCCTAGGAAAGAGAAGGGACACGTGTTAAGTCTTGTCGAGCCTGACTGTCGAAGTGAGACCCTAAAGATTGTATGGTACATGGAAAGATTGGACATTTGCAAAACAGACACATTCTTAATACGCTCTTTAAGTCACATGGATACTCACTAATTCTTCATTAGCCTGCTGATTCCTGTGCATGAAAGGACAAAGACTACCCATTTTCCCATGTAGCCTGGGAGCCATGAGGTCAGCTTTACTGAATGAATTTATCAATAGAGTTAGAGTTTCAATTTCTCTAATATGCTTTACCTAATAAGGCAGTTCCTGTCGTAATTGCTGTTGTAGGGATAGGAGGTTAATCTTTTAAGTGACGGCACTGAACTCACCTGCTGAGAGATGATCTGGAGCACTCCAATAAAACATTCATGGCTTCATGCCTCCTCTGTTGCACTTAAATCTATGTTAACAGTTTCAAAAAGCTAAAAAGCCAGGCCTATGCTCTGCAGTGATCAATAGCACCACAGTTAGGTATCAGCGTATTCAGCTCAGTGGGATAAATGTTCAGTCTTTGGTAGATTTAGTAGTGGGTGGAAATGACAGATGGAATTTAAGTCTTTTGTTCAAAGGCTTTGTTCTGCTCCTTCTTTAGTGTAAAGAATTTCCCTGTCATATTTTGCTTTCTTTCGAAGAAGCAGCAATCATTTTGCTTTGTTCCCCTTGGGCGGGGGGGGGGGGGGGGGGGAGGCAAAAATAGAGAAGGAAAACACTTACTTCATAAAGATATGCCATTAACAAAAAGCTTAAGTCAACAGAAAAAAGACCTAGTATGTCTGGACAGCACCCTTTCAAATTTGAAAGTGTACAATTAAATCAAAAACAATTTGTGATAAATGACCATTTGAAAGTGTGCAATTTGATCAAATAAAATTTGCGATAAATGATCAGGAATAGGAAACCCCATTTTTTCCCATTAAACTATGATTGTCTTATAAGAACTTCAAATATAGCCACATTTCCAATGGTTATCTTTTAGCCCTGGATTCAGTATGACACTTACTTACAAAAGAAAATTGGAACAAAAATCATTGCATCAAATGTAACTCTTAAGGGTTGTGAAGTATAAAAACTAGCAATGGAGGTGAAAGAACAGAATGAAGAGAGCGGGTCCCCTGGTTCCCATTAAACTGTACTTTCCCCCTTAGTCTGGAATTTTCTGCAATTAAACTGTTTTAGAGAAAAGCATATAATGCAACTCAGAATATAACACTCTGGCAGCGTTTCTTCTAACCAGAGCTTGAGCCTTCCCTGTGCCCATATTATTCACATGCAGTCCTCAACAAAGTCACAACGTGTTTGTAACTCAGAGTAGAATTTGACCTCAAAACTTTGAAGAGCACGCAGAGTTACCTGAAGGTTTCCTGGCTATTGCACTGAGTCCTGTCCTAGTCCTTGAGTTATTTAAGTGGGGCTACATCCATGTTTGTAACATTCCCCTTCTTCCCTTTGTACTCTTGATATGGGACAGAAATATTGGTACAGATAATTTTGGGACCAGTAGTGTTTTGACCACAAATACAAAGCTCATACAATCTTAAACCAAAACAGAGTGAGAATTGGAGCCTCTCCTGGTATTTCTAATCATTGTTCACTGAAACACTTGAATTTATTTTGTTCTGGGAAAAAACCTGGTCCAGGAGACCACAGGAGAAATCATTTATTGTGGTAACACACTTACAAAGAACTTACAAGCCAATCTCAATATATTTTATTTTCCAAGAATATGATTTTATAAGGTGAACGGTATTATTTTTATTGGGAACTGGTTTTACTAGACACTATGCATGTACAGGGGATGCTTCGAGAGGCAGCAGGAGTGTTGTGAGCAATTTGGGGGCAATTCTGTGTTTTGTAAAATGTATCACTGTCTGCTAACCAGCATTCTGAGCAGAAAAGTCCTTCAAGCTACTTAGCTACATGACACATTGCCATGCCTTCCATCTGAGCAGCTCAAAGATTTTCTGCGTTAAGTCCATGAGCTTTGCTGAGGGGTAACCACACACTGCTCATATTTAATGAGTAGAGTGTGAGGAGAGGGGAAAAGAAAGGAACCAAGGAACCACATATCTACCCCTTCCCTACTGACGTGACCCTGACAAGATTACATGGGATAGTTGAAGGATTTAGAAAACAAAGAGCTAGAAGTAACCGATAAGAATGGTAGAACTTAACAGGATGACTCTGCCATGTAATAAAAGTTGCAGCAGAGTTGAGTAGCTCTTATTGACTAGTTACACCATACTATTAAACTGCAGGGTACAGAGGCTGGTTTAATCTGTTGATGACAGAGTTAAGAAAGAGTATGGATAAAAGGTTTTCCGGTGATAAAACGGTATTGTAGAGTGAATCATCAAGCCCCCAAAACTACTGTTTTCTTTCTGAAAAATAAGAAGCCTCTCTTCCACATGTTGTTAGTATAGGTCAAGCACAAAATATGATTTATTGGCATCCTATTTATTATCATCAGATGGATGTTCAATAATACATTTTCAAATTGCTTTTTATGAAAGTTAGGTAGTTAACAAAGATGCAATGGACATAATCTTAAATTTCTGCTTCAATCAAGGATATTGATGCAGGTCCAGGTCTGTTATATTTGAATGGAAAAAAGAAGAACATGTACCAATTCAAATATTTCTTAGTTAGATTTTTCTAATCAGACTGCTGTTAAGGATCTTCTGTTGCCTTAAATCTTCTTATTTGATTACACTTTTGGGGGAGAACCCCACAACCAACATGCATAAAATTGTGGGCAGTTCCCTCCTAAGGTATAACACATCAGTACAACCTTCCTCAGCACTGGGACCATTAAATCTTTCATTCAAACATTAGAGTCTATGTAACCCTGGTCTCAGTACAGCAACCCTTCCTGTACAGTCTTCTCCTTATTGTGAAGAAGAAGTGTTTAATTCCCTGAATAACGCCAGAAAACTGTAATGTAATTATTTCTTAAATTTGAGCTTCTCTTAGTTTCCTTTGTGAAAGAAAGGAGCTCTGTCTCTACCACTTCCACAGCCTGGGCCCCTTGCTGTCAAAGTTAGATAGCAATTCAAGTATTTGTAGGCACAGAAGAGAGACCATCAGTGGTGAATTCTCCTTGATTAACCGCTTATTATTTTTCTCAGACTCTTCAGGTTATTCCATGAATAGAGTTCATTTGCAATGTCTTTCACCACTTTTCCATGATGATGAAATTTCTTTACAACCCCTTATAATGTTTTTTGTTGCAGCATAAGTAAGTCTTTGACCTCTTGGTACTTGCAATCTCAGCAAAAACCAGCACACCCATGGGGAATCAGTAGACTGCCACCAACAGGATTTTGCTGAAGAAGACACAGAAGAGATGCAGCAAATACAAAAGATGAAGATTGAAGTCCAATTATCAGTGGCAAGGACAAATATAGTCCTGGGGAATAATTTCCACAGAAGTTGGAACAAATGCCTCTTTTTTAAGCCATGTTCAGAATAGTTTGTTTGGTGTGCTTCTTCCTGAAGACAGATAGTCAGGTATAGTAGAGGAAAGAAGGTTCATCTAAGAGAACAAAGATTTCAGCAGTGCAATATATTTTGTGGACTATAGCGTAAGGAAGACTGATTAAGATAAAAGTATCATTATTTCAATCCTTAAAAGGAAACCCTTTTGTCTCATCAAGAAATTTTACTATGAACAAAATGGAACTTGAAAATCCTTGAAAAATCCTACTAAAAAAAGGCACACAAGGGTTAGAATAATTTGGAAGCTGCAGCATAAGTAGAGCCATACTGAATATGAAGATGAGACACATTTAGTTTAAACCTCAGAAAGGGATTTTCTCAAAGGGGGATGAAACATAATGTTTGCTATATGCAAAACATAAAGATTGCCTCACCATCCTTTTAGATACAGCATATGAACATATCTGCTAAAAGTCAAAAGTGAAAGACTCTAGGAAGCTGCCAGACCTAGGGAAAATGAATATTCTGCAAATATATTTATTTTACATGTAAAGCAAAGCAAAGAAAAATATTGTTAAATATTTACTCATCACCCAGTAGCTTATTAATCTTTGTTGCAGCAAATACAGCTGACTCTATAGAGTGTGGGCAGAGATGGTCCTTACCAATAAAATACCATGGCTGAGACTCACAGGTAAGCAAAAGCCCTGTCAGGAACAGTGGCTCAGCTGCATGAAGAGCAGCTGCACAGGCAAACCTGGCTGCAAGCATCCATAATAGTTGCATTCTCTTTCTCGCCTCCTCCGCCCCAATTTCCTTCATCTGGCTCCCAGAGCCTTCTTGCACTACCAGACAACCCTAATTATTACTCCAGCACCATTTTTAACAACAGCAGAGGGCTGGCATCTGAAAAGCAATACGGACTATGTTCTGACCAACTACTACAGGCACTTAATTTTAAGGGTTACAACACCTGAAAAATAAAAGCTGGTCCCAGCCTGATGGTTCAGGCTGCCTATGTAAGAGTAAAGGCTCCCCAGCCACTCTGTGGGGAATGCAATTCAGCTTATCAAATGTCTTTTTCTCCCCTTCATCCTCTAGGCTTCCTGAACACCGAACACGGAGCTGCCTACCTCCAGCTGGCAGGAAACGCTGGTTCCTAGCGGGTCTGCACAGGAGCCTAGGGCAGTTTCACACCACCACCTGCTGAGAGAGGCCTCAGCAGTCTAAATATTCTTCTGACGGAGGTGGTGGCGATGGTGATGACCTGCCTTTGCACGACAACATGGTGGCAGGTTTCCAAACCCAGGAAGAGGAGACCTAAAATCTGAACTCTACTCCAGACTGAGGGGAATCAACCCCACAGCTCCCATTTCCCTGGGAGTACCCCACTGTGCAGGTTACATACCAGGAGGGGATGTTCCCTGTCTTGGTTGAAACCATGCCTTCTTGTCCAACTACATGCTTCTGTGCTAGACTCGTAGCACCAGAGAACAAACAGGGAACTTGCCTGTGCCATCCAGAAGAAGGGGAAGAGGTCTGGTTCATGGTTTCTGTCACTCAGAGGTCCTCATCAATTCAAAAGAAAAATATGAAGCCTCCTGGAGCAGGAACCAGATTACCTTGAAAAAGTCTCCTCCTCACTGGTGGTGTAGAGGAAGCTCTTTGATTAGCTCTTGATCAAAAAATTCAAAGAAAAAAAACCAATTAACACAGCACACATTGAAAAGACCACAAAATAGTTAACAGATAGCTCCATTGGAAAATGTGCTAAGAGTTGCGGTGGGCTTTGGCAATAAAATCAGGACTGGCTGTTTTCCCTGGGGATACACTGGCCTTCAAGTGTGAGTTATTTAGTGAACATCCAAAGGTCTATGTTATGCAAGAAGGCAGATTAGACGGTCATAGCAGTCCCTTCTGGTCTTAAGCAATTAATCTCTGATGTGATATCAGAAGGTTGGTTCATCACAGCCAAAGAAGGCAATTTCCTTGCTGATAAATGAAAAAGTAAATCAATTTTTACTCCAAGATGAGGATGGGATTCCACCGGTCCCCGGGGCCTGTGTTCATGTTCAGGCACCAAGTAGCTGAGCAAGGGACTGGTGCACCAAACAGCATGTGCTCTTGCCAGGACCTCCATTTATTCTCCCTGTTTCTAGCAAAATCACAGCCACAAAAGGTGAATTCTGGCCTCTGAAGACACTGATAAGTTTAGATGAGGTTTTGGCTTTCAAAGGAGTACAGAATCCTCAATGCTATGCAGCGAAATAAATTATGGAAATCAGAGGAGGAAAAAATGGACTGATATTTATGTTGCAGGATCACGAGTTGGGAGAACCGAACCTTTGACAAACAGTGGTGGCACAATCTTACTGACCGATCTCGGCTACATCACTTTGGTCTACATTTTCCCCATTAATTTAGTTCTTCAAGTCAAGATTGGACACTGACCGCCAGGTTTCAGGAAGTTTTACTACAAGAATTGTGCAGATATTCAGTAATTAATTCTCAAATGCCTGTATGACACCGGGAGCAATGCCCTTCTTATCTCCAGTTCACCAGGGAGGGAAGTAAAATGTGAGAGGACGTGCCCAAGGACCAAAAACGAACTAAGCAAAAGAGAAGGGCATGAAAGTGGAATAACCCAGCTCCCTATCCCGTATTCCTACCACCAAATTTCATGGTCCCTTGGAGGTCACTCCTTCTATTTCCAAAACTAATACAACTTAAATTTCCAAAAATTTAAATCTCCCTTTAGATAGCACTGTTTCCTCTTCCCTGTACTGGGATCTTATGAAGAGAGTGAGAAAATAACTGTGGTCAGAGTCTGCCCCTTTTTTGACTGAGGAATGGCTGTAATTCAAGATGGCAGAGGGAAGCAAAACCACAAAATGAGTTATGCACCGTCATCCACAAGGAATGAAAATAAGTGTATTACACTGCCTATCATTACGTACTTAATGATACCACTGCCAAGAGGGATTTCTCTACAGCAAATGCAGATATAAAGTTTGTGGTTGTGGAAATAATATAATTTATTACATTTTTGAATTCCTCATTGGTTACGTTTAAGTATATAACAGAGAAATTAATGTACACATTTCTAAAAGACTCATACAGAGGAACTGCTCCAAAATAATTTGAAGCGGGGCCACAGTGTCTTTATTTTGTATTTGAGGCATCTTCGCAGTCAATGAACCTCTGTGAAAGATTAATGTAGTTTGAACTTTTATTGTGGAATATCATTTGTGCACTGTCACACTTCGCACAAATGGTGCTTCAGTCACAGTTCGGTAACACTCTAGCATATTATTTCCAAGGCATTTGAGAGTTTAGAGAATTATTGAAGGGCACACTGTACTCATTTGGTAATAAGGCAGAGTACAGTTGCAGTCTCCATATGATTTCAACAAATGGAATCAATGTTAATTTCATTGAACGTAGCAAAATAGTTGTGATAATAACCCCAGTGAAATATTCCACTAGAGAAAAGAGATAGAATATAGTGTTATAGTGTTTTATATTATCTCCACCAAGGATTCTAGAAGAAATACAGAAATGGATGGAAAAAAATAAATCCTAATCATTTCTGAAAAAAAGGTACTCAAAATTGCTATTTCTCCCAATCTTTTCATTTTAAGAATGTGCTGCAGAAGAAAGAATTAGAGAAATCAACTGAGATTCACATCCTATTTTCACCAATCATACCCAGCTTTAAGGCAGTCTAGATGTTTCCATTTGGCATTACTGTTTGTGCAAATATGTGTTATACTGATCCTGAAAGTAAACACTTCCCAAAGCCATGATTTGTTAGCACTGCCTTCACATGTTATAGCCAATTAGTCAATAATTAGTCAAATAATTAAAAATATAATTATGTCACGATGTTGCCTTTTTTAAATTAAGGACTTGTTCACAAGCTGATTCCTCTTTCTGATTATATGTTTCTTTGCTGCTACAACTTAAGTGCATAAACCTTGGTTGCTTTTTCTCTCCTTTTGAATTGAAACAGGATCCTGTTATTAAATGGATAAGTGCTTATTAATACGCTGTCACCAGCAAAGACACAAATATGCAACTAAATACTTATGCAGCTCCCACCAGATGCAAATATATCTGTTAAGAACCATCACTGATGTGTTGGAGACCTCTACAGCTGTAGCTCTTCTCATGAAACTACACTTGCTAATATTCCCAATTATTAGGGCTACAGTTCAGGTACACAATATCAAGCTTTAATAAAAAAAAAAAAAAAAACCACAACTGAGAGGTCCCTTGCAGAACTGTCAAAATATCTCCTACATAGAATCGTAAAGTGCATAACACCCCAGCAGCCACCATGTTTTCAGTATCTTTAGACACTTACTTGAAGCAAAGGGATACCAGCCTTTAAAAGGTGCCACGCAGGGGACATGGGACCACTGTTAGAGAAAGAGAGAGGTGTCAGTGGTGTGTACTAGCACCCAGAAAAGTGACTTCTTCTACATAAGACAAAACATCACTTCGGTAAGACAAACAAAATCAGGAATCCAAAGTGGCTTTAACCACCCGTTAGCTGGCTCCCATCTGTCTATGCGAAGGCTATGGGATTTCCAGCTTGTAAGGTCTGCATGGAGGGACTAAGATAGCTTGCAGTGAAGCAAGGCACATACTTCACCTCACTCCTCTGAGCTAAATCTATGTTATTAATGTAGAAACAGGAATGTATTACATCACTGCTCTGCAATGACTGTGTTCACCCTCCTATCTAGCTACCTTTTGTAGTCATGTTAATGAAACACTAACATTCTGAGAATTTCTTTTATCCAGGCACAAAGTTAGCTATCCCATGCTCCATTTCAGCCACCTCCTTCATGTGCATACCTTAAGGGTGAATTGTTGGATGGCTGTGAAGAGACTTTATGTCCCTGCAATCTCATGAAGTTTGATCTGGTCACACGACCAAACCAAACACAGGCCTTTTCATTATTGCACAAATACAGGAGGAGAAAGGGACCTTCTAAAGACTGTCAACTGTAGATGGAAACGGAAACTAAAAGCAGGAGAACATTTACAATTTGAACAAAACTCATACCAATCATGTAATCTCTTTAAAAAATGCAAAATGCTATTATTTTACCAGGTACAGGCCATTCCTGTCGAAAACTCACAAAAGTCATCTTACATTTTTCTTTAAGGTTGCTCGAAATCACCCCTGTGGGCCAAGCCAGCCTGAATTAAACCTCAGTGACAAATGTATCCTTATTTTGGAGGGTTAAGTACTGATGGTGCCAGCCTTTCAGACCACTCAGATGAGCAGGATTCTTGCCTGAACAAGAACTGAGTAAAGAGATCAAGACTTTTAACTACGGTTATGAAGACGAGCATGCAATTCTAGTCACGCATAACTTGAAACTCTAAACTAAATCCAATACTCTATCAGAAAGATTAATTTTGTTATATGGATGTTTTTCCAAGAAAACTCTCAACCATAATTGGTACCAAGATGTGGGTTTGGCAGGTGTATTGAAAACTTCAATTTTTGTCTCTTAATACGTGGTACTAGAGATGGAAAACATTTTTGCCTTCATACAGGACCCAGATGGCAAACTGTGAAAGCTTAATTTCAAGAGCATTCGGGCTGACAGCTCTACAAGCAGCAAGCTGAATTTAACTTATGTGATTATGACACATACACAGGACTCTTCAACCAAGTGGTCCAACGCTCTACCTACTAGAGGCATGCCTACGAGATCTGCAAGTGCTGCACGAAAGCCTTTAATGCGCAGATCAGGTCTGGATTACAACACTAGAAACCACACATGCACGTGCACGCACAACGTACTTCCATGGGCTACCTTGTCAACCAGGACATTAATTCTATTTCTGCTTTTTGCAAGGGGTACCGAAGAGTTTCTACAGTCTCATAGGCAGGATCACTTTTACTCTGTACTTTACGTAAAGGGCTTCACTCACGTGTGTTATGCCTTACTCAGTTTCATGCTGGCACACCACCTACTGACAGCCCAGCGTCGCTTTCTGTATCAAGCGATTCTTGAAATCCTGTCCCTATGTGAGCCCATGAGCTCTGATCCTGAGATGTCTGGCTGTGCACAGTCAGCGCAGCAGCACTGACTCTTGAGAAGAGAAGGAATTGAGAAAAAGGGTCTTCGGGCCCCTGGTGGTATATTGATGAAAAATAGCAAGCTCACCTGTTCAGCGTTTCAAGCCAGGCAGTGAAAAACTGTCTCCCAGTCGAATGAGAAGCAAGCAGTCGAACAGCTTATCGGTAAATGGTTAACGAAACCCTAGTATTCTGAGAATTTATTTCATCCAGGCACAAAGTTAGCAAAGGGAGTAATAATTGTATGGTTCTATCCAATTCCCCATTTCAGCCACCTCCTTGTCTCCCAGGTGCCAAGGTCAGTTTAAGTTTATTTTGATTCCACGTTATTTTAAGGTATTTGTGTGATTTAGTGTTTGCAGATTGGCAAGCAGATTGTGGTGCACAGAGTAGAAATGCATTAAAGCACCACCTTTTTTTCCTTCCTGACTTTTCTTTAAATACCACTGCTGCACAGGTCAGTAAGGTTGAACTTCTGTCCCTATTTTTGGTAGTGTTTGATGTTCTTTCCTGTGTATTTACTTTGATACTCCATAGATAGCACCCAAGAACCTTACGTGATATTCTAACTAAGAGGAAACCATGGCAGAAGAGTTGATCCTGCTAACGAAATTAAGAGTGTCGAGAGAAAACTGCCTGCAACTAACGACCCCGATTTCTCCAAGTTACAACTGCCTGTGTATTAAGTGAACCAAACTTTCCTGAACTTAATAATGCTGGTATTTGACAGATATGCTGCCTCATCCTTCATCTTTGGCATTATTTGGGGTACCCTGCTCCACTGACTTTGCCACCTTTGGCAACCCAGTGGTAGCTACTCGTACCTCTCTCTCCCTGCCCTCCTATGGCACCTTTGTTTGGTCTGACCTCTCCAGATCTCAGCCCATCTCTTTTATCTCAACTCACAAAACTTTCTTTAAAACCCTACTTCTGGAACTTCTGGTGCTAGGAAAATACCAGTGATAAAAAAGGAGGGAGAGGCTGTTACATGTCTGACTGACCTGAAGAGCTATGTGACCATCCTCCTTTTCCTCTGCTCATAACATGAAGGGTACACAGTCACACCAGTGGAACTGGTGTTCCTCGGTGCAAAGATCATCACTTGCTTGTCCCTGTTAGACACTAAATAGCTATTTAGGGTAATAAATGAAGGGATATTTGCTATAGAAGAAGTCTCTAGCGTTGCAGTCTCTTGAAGAGACTAGTCTCTAGAAGTCTCTAGTGTCTCTAATCATCTCTAGGGTCAATAGGAAAGAAGATTGAGGCTGGTGTGATCCAATTAGAGGGGGTTTGAGGAGGAAACAAAAAAAAGCTGTAGATTAACCTTTGTTCTCAGACACAAGTCTGAGGAATTTATACAGATTCTGCATAGCTGTATAAGTATGTGTGCATTTTATTATGTGTGGGCTTAGTGGGCACACTCCTGCAAGGGCCTTTGTCCTCCTACTAACGTTTCCCTGTTTGGTGTGTGTACATCAGTTCACATGGCACAGGATCCACCGAGCCATCCAACTCCCACTGCAGCTGCACCCAGTCTTGAACAGTGTCGTTAACCTCCATATCCCAGAGGAAAACACAACAATGCCTTCATTTGCCCAGGAGGGAGCTGAAGCATGAAAGGTTTGATGTCACCCAGGTATAGCAAGGAACAGAGCCCTGGGATCACCAGCCAAAAATTACTGCTCACGACAACCAACTTTTCTACCTGGAGAGAGAAGAAGCAGTAAGAGTTAATCCTAAAGTAGAACCACAAAGCCCATCAGCAAACAGGCCCAAGGTTCTATTGCACAAAGGTGTTGATATTTGTAGAAAAAGCACTCTCTTCAGTTTTAGGTGTTGCTGATAAAATTTCATGAAATCGCACCATAACACTTAAACTAATGAAGATCCAGCAGATGTTGAATCTGTGATATTTTATAGCATTGTTTTATTTGGGGAAATAATCCAGTTTTGCTAAAATATTAATGAAAAAATGCTCATTTTGCTTCTGGATTCACTGAATGCCTGTGTTCAATGCTTTGTTCCTGTCTGCAGTTCCCACTGTCGCTTCTTCATCTTACTGCTAAGATAGCAGTAGGCATAAACAAAGAACTAGTAGTCTTTGTGCATTGAACTGTTAGATGTATACTGTGAAGAGGACAACATAGAGGCTGATGTGAACATATTTTTTCCTCTACCAGTGTACCCTGGAAGCCTGCCCATTTGAAGCCAAATTGAATTCAGACCCCTTAAATTTCCTTTTGATTATGTCCATATAAGATGGACAGAAGTCAGAGGAGATTTTCCAAGTCTTGAGCTCCAGACAGCAAATCTCATTTTGAACAAAATACCCAACAGTGTATTTCTTTGGGTAAGGCGTCTTGGAGGTTTTCATACAATGACTATGTTTCACTTACTATGGAAAAATAAAAAAAAACCCAAAACAAACAAGTATTGCACTATGAAACTCAACATAAATCACTGGTTGGCAACCATCTAGACTTGCCATGAGTCCTTGCCACTTGGGACATTTCTAAAGGCTGAGACTGAATTCTCTTTTCTGCCTGACTGCCGGGAGAAGATCTCTTTTCTGTCCCCACATGAGAAACCTCAACTTCTGTCATCTCCATAACACGCAATCCTGTGCCTGTTTTCTGAATCACTCTGCTATACATGCCTCTCTGCTGTTATACATCTGTTGTGGCACAAGCTCATATCCCCACTGTCATTCTCTGAGTCAGTATTTGTACTTCTGTCTCATATTGTGATGAAAACATCTCTAGCGGCACTACACTTTAATTGGTATCAAAATATTTGGTAGCATAGTCAGTAACACCCACAACTTTCATTTATTGCTTCTCTCTCTATGGAATGTTGGTATCGTCATCCACTTTTACATGGCATTATTTTATCCCGCTTTTTATTTCAGTGATGGGACTCCTAGTTTTGAGCAGTCCATTCTAGTAATACGCATCAGACCCTTTCCAGGGAAGTGTCTAGAGACCTGAGAAAGGTATTTAATCCCATTACAAGCATCAGTAGACTTTACACCAATATCTCCAGTTACACTTAGAA
Source organism: Fulmarus glacialis (assembly GCF_000690835.1). Taxonomy (NCBI): domain Eukaryota; kingdom Metazoa; phylum Chordata; class Aves; order Procellariiformes; family Procellariidae; genus Fulmarus; species Fulmarus glacialis. The sequence goes on along the minus strand of NW_009224626.1, from coordinate 1,628 downwards.
CCAGGGTCAGGGAGTCTGACATGAGGCCAGACAGGACCCTAAGACAAAGGCATTCCTAAAATTACTGTAGGTCGGTCTTCTTGGTCAGCAGCTCTGCCCACACACCAAGCTGACTTCTGTTGGAACAGTCCCATGAGGGAAATAATGCTGACCAAGATCATGTGTCCTGTACTACATGCTGCTAGAATATTAAAGCATTTGTTGCTGTAGCAGTTTGATGATATTTAACTTTCAAGTATATTGCATAGGATATGGTTGTTGAATATGCACGGGGGGGGTGCGGGGGGAAGTCTATAAACAGATTGCTGTCTATTCCGGAAAGTCCAGGTAACAAGAACGGCTCTTTGAACTAACACCCATAGCATTTCTCTCTCCTACACACAAATTCATCCACATCCACCAAGTCAACTGATCTTTCAGCAAACCATTTTAAATGGGGCCCACAAGAGGAAAAAATACTTGTTTCCACTTGCTGTCTTTTGGAATAAAATGCATACAGGGCACTGTGAAAAAGATCAGTGCATCTCTTCTGGGTTCTAAATTAAAATATCTTTGTGGACACCTCCTACATTGTCTCAATAACAGTGGGGTTAGTTTCCTCTAATTTCACAATTAATTCCTCTATTTTTTGGAGGCTAAGACCAATGGTGTGAAAGGGCAGCACTTTCTGAAGAAGCAACTTGGATCTCAAATTTCGGCTGCATTAACCTGGGACCTAACTTTATTTATACCAGCATAGTTAAAGGGTGCAGACTTTTACCTAGGCCTCTCCTTTGCCCCACTCGCCCTTCCTCTCACCCATAGAGCAGTCCCGCAGCCGCAGGGAGGCACTTGTAGTGCCGGCGCCATCATGGCACGGAATCGGCTCTCCCTGGGAAGGGGCAGGATCCAGGCTGCCCTCCCTGCTCCCAGTGCTGGATGAGGCACAACGTGGTCCAAAATAAGAGTAAACACACACAGACTAAACCCTGACCACTTTTCAGGAAACACTTTTTTGTGCTTCCCACTAATTCCTCCGTTATGTGGATGCTCTTCCAACATGTATTGCCATGAGAAACAGCAGAGTAAGTGAAGAAGAGGGGCATTGCTCACGTTCCTGTATGCGACTCCAGGGGCATCGGGTGAAGACCTGTTGCAGAAGACTTTGCAGTGCGCTGTGCAGGTCTGAGAGCACAGCACCAGCCTCAGTGACTGCTTATACAAACTAAACCTGCAATCTCCTGGGCAATACCTGGGGTCTGTGCACAAAGGCTGCTCTGGAGGTAAAAGGAATGTCCTTTGCTCTGGAACCAAAGCATAACCTAGAAGGGGGCACTTATTTGCAAAGAGCTTGGGCTAAATTGTGATTTCAATTACACCAGGATCCTCTGCATTCAGGGTAAAACTAAGATTAAGTTAGCCTGTGCTTGCATTGCTGTCAGGTAGATTAGATCAGGACTTCTGTCACTCAAGCAGGTGGTACGTGGAGCATAAATATGCAGATATTTACACACGACCATACAATCCCCACTATCAATTCCATTTCATGGGTCATTAAGATTGTCTGTAGCGCTGTATATGCAGTTATGAATAAATTAATTGTAAAAAATAAACAGTGATCTTCAGTTAGAGGCAAAAACTCACTTGCA
>NW_009224625.1:0-3528 GCF_000690835.1 Fulmarus glacialis | reverse complement strand
GGCGGGTCGGCCAGGAGGGGATGCAGCGTGGCCGAATGGTGTCTGAGAGGGAAAATAACACCTGGGGGGACTGCCTTTCCATCAGTCCACGTCCTGTGCACGAAGGACGTTTTGTGAAACACTGACAGAGAGCACAGACTGCACAATAGTAGCAGATGTTATTTAAGGAAAAAAAAGGGGTTGTGTGTGTATGCATATATATAGACACATATATAGCTGTGGTTTTACAGAGAAATATAATATGAGAGTTTCTGGCCGTGGTTAGTTTGCAGTTTTAAATATACCTATTCAGAGACTTGAGGAAATAACTGACGGCTAATTTGATGGCAGCAGAATGGGACTTCAGTTTTCTGCAGGACTTCTAGTAGTCAGGCATTGCTCAGTGGATCTTTTCTTCCTCCAGCAACATCCCACCACAATGATTCAGACCTGGGAAAGAGAAATCACTAGTGGGAACTTCTGCACTGACCCCATTTCTCTCCCCTTCCCAGGGCAAGGGTCTGCGGCATCAAATAACCCTTAAAGCAAAGGCACCACCTCTTGTGTTGGTTTTTAGTATTTTCTTTCCTTGTGCAGGTCCCTAGAAGTTCTCCATTGGAGTCAAGTGAATTCCAGTCTACTGAGAACAGTCCCGCTTTTTTTTGGTTGCATTTTGTGGACCCCTTGGACCCGCAGGGGTCTGGGAATCCCAGGCCAAAGTCCAGTAGCTACTCATCTGCTGGGTAAAACTCTTGTATTATGCATGATCCCAGCTGAGGGGAATCTCGGGCTGCTCTGGGTTCCCCATTTTCAGATGCCATTATTTTACAAATGCCGAAGAGCAAATATTAATTATTGAATTATGCTTTAGGAGAGACATTAAGGGATGCGATTACTGTCTTGCATTTCAGGCTGAGAAATAATTGCTTTACGTAATAGATCCTCCCCTGGGATTCCCTTATGCATTTCCATTTGCTGCAGTCATAGGAAAATTACCGGCTTCACAGCAGGGCCATTTGTCTTGACGGTGTCGTACGGCCACCGCACGTATAAATCGACACGCGGGGAGCTCTTAGTGCAGTGGCTGGCGTGCAGCTCTCAGCGGCAGAGCATGCCGCGTTAATTTGCTTTCGTTGGCCCCAAAATGATAATTTTCCTCCTGCTCCCCTCCAAGACCCTGCTTTGCCCAGTTTTCTTACATAAAATCCACGGAGCCCTACCCCTCTCCTACAGATGACTCAAGGGACCGGTCGGTGTTGCTTATGAGATCGCGCCTGCGAGGTCCGGGTGTAAGATGAGAATAAAAGCCCCTGTGTGCAACGGGAGAGCGAGTACAGAGCCCGTAGGCGCAAAGCTACGTATGTGTATATAAAATGCCCGATCGCCTTCATCGCCGCCTGCGCCGGGGCAGGGGGGAGCCGCCCGTGGAGGCAGCCACCGACGGGTACACGCCGTGGCACCCCAGTCCCGACGGGGCATGCGAGCCTCGTGCTATGATAAATATGAACAAAACTTAAAATTATACAGCACTGCAGGGCAAAGTGTCTTTCTGGGGAATTAATTAGAGGAAATGTGGAGGCAGTGACCATGATATGCAAATCAGGATGAATCACAGTTAGTGAAAAGAGATGAGTTCCTGTGCCGCTGCGGTGTGGGGAGAGGTGGGTCGGGGTGCTGGGCCAGCAAATGCGCTCGGGGCAGGACGGACTGAGTCAGGGTCAGGAAAAGCATTCTTTCCTCAGCTCCATACACAGGCTCGGCTGCACAATCCAAAGCATCCTTTGTGTCAGAAATGGGTGTTTCTTGCCTTCACAACAGGTTTTATCTCACGTTTTATTGTCATGCAAGGTGCCATTTCACAAAGTGGATTTCCACACTGAAAAATGCAAATTTCATTTCTTGTGGAAGACAGTTAATGAATGCTCCTCAACAGTTACCCTTGTTAATAGCTCTTTAATTCTCTAATGAATATTTATGAGTGGTTGCCTGAAAGCAATGAACCTTGGACTGTATGGACTGATATTTCCTATTGATTGTGTTCGAAATTAAAAGAATGGTTTGGGGTTTTTTTTTGTGAAAAGTGCAGTGAAACAGCTGAACAAGATGAAGATAGCTACCAATTCAGGGTGGTTTTTTTTAAATTTATGGCAGTTAATGAATTATTAAAAAAACCCTTGCCAAAAGAAGTGCATTCGGGAGGGTAATTTGGTGGCATATCAGCAGCGTCTGCCCGTTTCGGGGATCCGCTTGCGTGCCAGCCATGGCAGCAGTGGCTTGAGCCAGAGCTCCGGCGAACCCTGCCCGTGCGTCACCCCCAGGCAGCCCTGCTCCCCCTCGCCCCCGGGCAGAAACCCCTCTCGCTGTCAAAGCACCGTCCTTCTGCTGAGCTACTGCCACCGATCTTGTGACAGGCAATAGAAAATGAGGGTTCAGGCACCTGGGCCCTGTTTTTGGCCAGTTGGTTGTGATTTCTTACACGGAGCCCGAGTATTCTCGTAGCACTGTGTTTCTAGATGGATTATGTTCTCGTCCTACTGTATATCTAATGGAGTGTGGAAATCTCCTTATTAGTTTTATAGTCATATATCATAATAGCTTTGATTTCTGTCTGCTAGCCATTGTACGCGCGTAGACTGCAAAGACGATTTCTGACCCAAAGAACAAAAAAAACTGCAGGGAAACACTGTCTTTTACTTATGTAGCGACATAATAAATGGTAAGATAAAGCATAGTATTATATAGAAATTCCTTGTGTTCAATGATATTTTCAGTGTCTTTCCCCCTCCCCTCTGTCGCTCTGTGTACAGCGATAAAATGCCATTTAGCAGAGGTAGCTGCTTGTCCCTCCCTGCATGGAGCCTTTTTTAATTCAAGGTGCTGCGGTCCGAGGGCTGCAGCTGGTGTCTGCACTGAGAACTGCCAGATGCTTTGAGCCAGGACGTGTTTTTGCTGTGCAGACTGTGTTCAGCTTTCTTTAAAAGCAAAGAGAGAGTTTTGGCTAATTACCTCCCAGCTTCACTCCTCGGAGGGAGCTGCCCGGGCCCCGCAGCCCCCCCCAGAGTGCCGGGGCTCGGGGGCAGCGTCGGGGAGGTGTCGGTGCCCTTCAGGTGGACGCCGAGCTCCAGCTCCCACCTGGCTTACCCTCCTGCCACCTCGATCGCGGGAGCCTGCCGGGCAGGGTGGAAAGGCACCATTTAATGGAGCAAACAAGCAAGAAATAGATATTAAGGGGCTTCACAGTTAAAATGTAAAAAAATTATATCTTTTTAAATTCTGCTTCAAAGCTGCTGCTGCTGATGTTAACCTTACTACAGTATTCTGCTTGTTTTTACAGTAGCTTTCAATATATACATCATGAGAATCTGGATGTTTTGTAGAATACGGGACACAGTTATCCTCAGAAAAGTCCTGTTTCAGGCCAATGCTTGGATATGCTTATCTCCATGAGTTACGCGTTTGCCCTTGCGCAGGCAGGGGTTTGAACTCCCCCCATTCCTGTGCCTGGTGAGCCCAAGGTCACCCCTCGGGTGACACGCTCAGGACAGCGCC
>NW_009224624.1:0-28737 GCF_000690835.1 Fulmarus glacialis | reverse complement strand
AAAAAAAGCATTAACAAACTTTACTCTCAAAAGTCCCAAAACACGTACGTAACTCGAGGAAAAAAAGTGATCGCAAGTCAGCAGAGGTCTGTCTTCACTGATTGTTGCCCCCAGGTTTCAAAATGGGCTCTTTAGCCAAAACTTTAACTGCAAAGTAGCTTTGCAAGTGACAAACAAATAGTATTCACCTAGCTGCAAAATTAATTTAAACAGCTAAATTTATTTACCCTATTTTAGAAACCAAGTAACCATATCAATCTAGAAGGACAATAGATCAAACGTAGTTCTCAATAAAGAACCATAAGTAAAAGATACTTCACTTGCTGGCTGAAGTTAAAAAAAAAACAAATAAAAACATACACTTCTATCTTAAGTGCACTTAGGAATATGACTACTTTTACCATCTTATAGCAGGTTATATACAAGTTTGTTTCTAAATTGACACCTCCACACAAACATAAGCAATTATGTTGTCATTATTCTACTAGACCTTAATTAGCTGCTCACATTAGAAACACCCTGAGATTTCTCTCAGTGTAAGGGTCTGTAATTAGTGTAATTAAGATAATATTTTGATTATATGGCTTCAATCTTTTAGGCCACATAATGGGAAACTGAGCACATTTTAAAGTGACTGTCGTTTGAAAAAAAAAAAAACAAAAAACAAAACCAAACCCCAAAACAAACAGTCTGATGGACTTATTTGTTCTGCATCATCACACTGCCCTGCACTCACACCACGTCACCATTGCCTGGCAAGCTGCATGCAGCTGCTAAAGGAGAACAGATTTAGGCCTTGCAGAAAGACCACCTTTTGTGTGGAACAGTTGGCTTACAGCCAAAGTCTATTAGATCAGAAACATAAGGTTTAGCTGATTTAGAGCCACATCCTAACAGTTAAAAGCATTTTCATCATTAACTTGCTGAAGGTACTTTGCAGTGGGTGAAATGAGCTCCAGCTACCCATGTTTTCATTCTCAACTACGTTCTCACTTCAAAGTTAGATCCTTAACATAAAATACTCACCATCTCTCTTCCACTTTTATGTTTGTCTTTATTCTCAGATTTACTAAGAAATGAAGCCCACTTACAGAAACTGAAAGCCAGAGCAACCTCAGAGGAGAAACATGCAACGAAAGGAGAGAAATATGGCATCCTGCATTTGAATCAATGTTCTTTGCCCTGACTTATAGCTTGGATAATCCTTGGGGGAGTCAACGAGGCAAAATTTTGTTCCTTCTTGAATTGCCATTTTCTGTTTTAGACTGCTGCCCATGTCTCCAGGAGAGCTGCAGAAGTCTGAAGCATGAATTGGGGGTGACACATACCTCTTTTCTCCTCCTAATCTGAGAGATGTTTTTCTCTTTTCCCTAGCTTCTCATTTTAAGAATGACACTTCAGTCTATTATATAAAATAGAGAGCTTGGCTAAAACACAAAGGCAAGTGATAGTTAATTCCTCCTCAATATTCAAAAACTGATAACAATGTGCATATGGAATTCAGCTGAGGTCTTCCTTACCCTGAGTGATAATTCGGCACTGCATCTGAACACGCAGGTCTTTGAAGGTTTACTTACAGGTTTAATAGCACCAATAACAAAATTTAAAAAAAAAAAAAAAATCCCTCAACCTTTTAAAACTCAAATATTGCTCAGAAATGAAGAAACATCAGTGAGGAAGAAATGGAGTCTCTAAATCAAATTGCACGTTTGAACTTTGGGGAATTCAAATTCAGCCTAAACTCTGTAGGAAAAGCAGACAGCAGTCCTTGGTATCTTGCTTAGTTCAAAACTTAAGATCACAAAAGCACTGCTGATTACAGGTTTCAGCAATCCAGAGGATCAACAGTGCCCTCAATGTCCTTCCACTGAATGGACTGGCTTATGGGGTTAATCTCTTATCTCCACGTTTAAAACTCACCATTAAAACTAGAACAGCCAGAAAATTAATTCCCATTGCAAAGTGTAAAATGCACTCTATCTCCGTGTAGATTTCTGTAACTGTGCTTTCCTCTGCAGCCCATCATGCTGGAGAGGTGCAGACCAGAGTTGCTGCGGTTGGAAGAAAACTTTCTCTCATCTTCCCATACTAAGGTCTGGACTAACAAGCATTTCCAGGCCTGAAACCCGCCTAGAGAGTTTTAACTTCAGATCCCATTCTCTTAATTTTCTCCAGCCTGACTCTCAGCACAGCCCTCCCAGCTCTCGTCTCCAGCTTCACAAAGCTACAGCTGCAAAATGCCATTATGAGAAGATCAGCATAGAACTGTCAAGCACTCTTAAAGTTATGAATATATTAAGCTATTTCTTCTTCAGAATTATTTCTTTTAATACAGGAGAATTTGAAAGAGTTTTTATAACTCTAGAGCACAGCAGCAAAAATGCCTTTCTCAAACTTCTATGCTCTAAATCACTTGCAAAAGCAATTAATCGCATCAGGCACTCCTATACTTGCTGGTTATCCCACAATTCTTATTATATTCTCTTGTCAAATGAGTACACCTCACACCATTTTTATGCTCCTGGGGTGATTAATTAAATGCTATCACCACATACACCAAAAAACCCTAAGATTTTAATTATAATTCTGCATATCCTGATACGGGGAAAGGTGGGCAGGAGGAAGCTGGTTTAGTCCTTCGCAGACACAAAGGCGAGCTTAATACTACACTTCAACTCATCTACCATTCTAAAAAAGGGATGATTTATATTCCATTACCTCTACACATGATTAGTACCTGAATGAATTAAAGGCTTCCCAAAAGATATTATCTCTAAGATATCTCTCATAAGCTTAATAGGAAATGGTGGTAGAGAATTCCTGAAGGGAGAGCTGATTCCTTCCCCGGCTCCTTTAATTAAAGGCAGGTTACCTGTAGGCAATTGAGTCTGCTTCTCCCACAGGTCTGACATATTTCTGAGCCAGGGATAACATGTTCACTGTATCACTGAACAGAAAGAATGGCCATTGTAGGTACCTGCCTTGAGTAATTTAGCAGTGGCAGTCTGTCAGATACTCTGAGATATCACAGACAAGTTTTTAGTCCAGCTGTCCTTCCAGAAACTGGTGTAGCAATACTAAAAAGTGTCATATACTTGCAGCACGTTCCAAGGCCTAAAAAAATTCTTCAAAGTGGATGCTAGCCTGGTATCCAGAAACTCATCAGCATGTTTTCCCTGAAAAGCCTTTAGAAGAGACATATCTAACAAAGAAGATTCCTTCCTCATGAAGGAGTAATATATACATACTATTCTGCAGCTGTTTTCCCTCAAGCCTCTGAAAGCTCGAGAGGCGAGTACAAAAGTTGGAAAAAGCAAACAAACACCCTGCCACAATGTCAGTGGAGAAAGGTGCAATCACAAAGCCAACAAAAAAAAATCCTCAGCATACCTGGATTTACCACTCAGATTATTCATCCATCTGCTACTCGGGCTCAGCTCTCAGATCCTAGAAGCAAACTAACCCAGTTATTTGTACATCCCAGGTGAACTGAAGTTGTCTAGTGTCCAGCATAGCTGCCTTTCAGGTAGGGTTTGACTACGTGTTTTTTACTCCCAGCAAGGCTTGCCTTTCCTACAAATAAGATGCACCACATGCCTTTTTCTCCATGTGTCAGACACCCATCTTTTCATGCCTGCCTGGCACATTGGCTGCAGTTCATTGATCTTTTCCAGACCAGGCAGTGTTGTCCACTCCCTGACAGTCTGCAAAATATTTGGCTACATGAGCAACTCATCCACACAATGTTAATAAGGATTCGCATTTATCCACCAAATATCCATATGCATATATCCTTATGTATGCGTATAGCAAGTCGCTACATTCAACCCACTTGCCTGTTTTCAGCCTATCCCATTTCTCTCCAATACTGTAATCGTGGACAATAGGAGTCAACGCTTGACAGATACTTAACACCCACTCTGAATACAAAAGCATTTCATTACCGCTTCTCTAAGAGTTCTAGTTCAGACCATGCCTAAACAGATGCTAAAGCATTCCTAAGTATCTGTTAAACAGGTGAATATTTGTCAGAAGCGTGAGAAGACCATTAAGAGAGAATTTGAGCTTGCAGCAACTGTTGTGCCTAAAATGCGCCTTTGATAAGATGACGCTGTTTTAAGTACCACTTAGATACAAAACATTATGCGCAAGCAATATTACTGCTCTTCTTTTACCGCCTTCAGTGTGACAGTAAACTACAGAGAGGCAGCAAGTAGTACGAGTGCCATCTCCCCTACATACATTTGTTCACGCAGCTTCTCTATTTTGTTGTAAGTCAAAGGTAAGAACTCCAAGTTAGTTGTTTGCTGCTATATTACTAACAGAGCATGCTAGATGCACCCACCCTTGTAAGGGTGCAGGTGTGCTGAGACACTGCAAAGTACACGATGCATTTGCCCAGCAAAACTAAACTAGTCAATAAATATGGCAGGGGAAGAAAGGTGAAATTGTCCTCCTTATATAAGTGACTAATTGTATACACATAAACAGTTAAGTTGCCAATTTGGATCCATTTGTAGCAGCATATTTTCACTAAGTAGAGGTCAAAAATGCCCTATTTTGTTCAGTTATGAATAGTGTAGATACTGGACTCTGATTTATTAGCAAGATAGCTCATGTGAATTGCAAAGAATATTTCCATGGGGAATTTGCTTTTTAAGATCTCTCTCAAAGCTCAATACTTCAGACAAAGCAATAATGTTTTCTTACATCTATTCAGAAGCAGAGAAGCAGTGCTTCCTCTTCTTTTATATCGCTTAAAATAGGAAAAATACCTTAAAAAAAAAGAAGGTTTAAAATCAAATAACACAATGATATTATTCTCTATGTTATGACCTATACAGTCTATATCCTAGAAGACTTAATACTTTGGGGTTATTGACACTTTAGAGAGCCAGCTAAAATTAAATGTCTGGTCTGCTCTCATCCACAAGGTGCCAATTGCTATAGCAAGAGTAGATAAACAGAAGCACAAAGACTAGCCAAAGTCTACACAACCTCCAAAGGTCTTATATAATTTATTTTTTTAATTGAACAACAAGTTAGTAAAGCATTGCTGCCTCATACAGAAACCAAAATAGCCACGCCATTTTTTTCCTTCTGTAAAGTGTTTTAGAATATTCAGGACAAACACTTGTTTCTGATGCACTCCTGCCCCTATCACTCCTGGCAGACATAAAAAGAAGGGAAGCTGTCACAGCAAGTCTATTCACCCAAATATCCAACCAGGGACTGGGCTTTTTTATTCTGTTCCAGTAAAGAAACTCAATCGATTGATACTATGCTATAGAAAAACACCACCTTCACTTTTACTACATAAATCAAGATGCACACTGGAATGATTCCTATCCTTCCACCTTCCCTTCGTGGAACTGCACTAACAGAAATAACGCCACCACCTAACTCAGGCAAATACACTGTGGATGGATGGACGTGAAGTCTTTCATTACTGAATTAAAGTATGGAGCTGACTAAATTGGTATAAAATGACTGACTTTCTGTTTTACTTTCAAAACCATTTGAAAACTGAAATGAATCCTTTCCCAGTGAGCATTTATCATCCTATTACATTCACCTGGGGGATGTTAATGATTTTGGACTACTGCCTTTAGCCCTTACCTCACCTCCAAGTGGGTATTATGTGATGGCAGTGCACATTTCATGAAGATGTATTGCTGATTATATTTCCATTAAAGAATATAGCCAAGTCTGACTTCTAATTTTCCCAGACTAATCTGCCACTGAGAGCTTTCCTGAACTGATGAGTTCATTGCAGAGAAAGGATTCCTTCCCCTCCTCTTGCAATTTGCATAAATACATGTCCAGATTGTGAGAATAAGTTAATTAGGTTTGTCCACAATAATTAGAATACTGACACCACTTCTTTAGTTTAGCAAAGTGCTCTTCATTCAATTACTGGTTTTGCTTCAGAGAACCTCAATTCCTCTTTTAGCAAAACATCTCAAAAGAAATAAAATTTTGGACTGGGGGGTGGTTGTATCTCCCAAAAGACAGCTAAGCGTGTGTTTGAAAGTACTACATAGACATTGCTGAAAAATTATAGGCTTACACCTAGTCAAAATAATAATTCTGTACTGTACGTAGATTCTTTTCCTTTATACCAGTACTAAATTTGGGAAAGACACCATTTCGAAAGCGTCACGCTTGTCAATCAGATACTGAAGTAAAGCACGTAGGCATTAGCATTTGCACAAGGTGCAAATTTCCGTATCCAAATGGTGGTCTGGAAAGAGAGAAAGTCACCTGCCTTTCAGTTCTGCTTCTCAAATGTTCTAGTACAAAATAATAGCCTGTTGAGCATCATACTGCCTCCAATTTGGCTTTAAAGATAAGCTTGCTTGCTCTGGGCTCTGTTTATTCTCTTCCTAGATCTGGAATTACATTCTTTGATTATTGACTTTTATAAAGGGAGATTCATACTTGTGCTGTGTTTATTCCAAGAAGTGAGGGGTATTCCTGTTGCTGGACTTGAATAGAAATAGCTAAGACATACTGGGATATACAAAAATGAGGGTGTGTTCGAAACAGTAGAGAATTCTGAACCACACTTAGAGCAAACAAAATAAGGGGTGCTTATTGCATGAATCACACTAGCTGCATATGGTGACACCTCCTGAATTATGTTCTAGTATTTGTTTTTAATTATTAATGTGTTTTGCTTTGTTGAGATTTATTTATTTATTTTCACAGATCCATAAAGCTCATCTCACATTAGAAGCACAGATTTCTTGTCAAGGCTGTTCTGCATTTCCTACTGTTTGGAATGTTAACATTCAGGTGAAATATTTGTGTTTGACCCACTTTTATAGTTCCCTAAAAATGTAAACATGTTACTGTAATTGCCTTCACCAAGTATCCTTAAGTTGAGTCATGAAAAAAAAAACATTGTATATCATGAAATACAAAGCCAACAAGTATACAGAGTCCAAGAACAGCAGCATGGGGAACATGCTAATTACGTTAAACATCACTTTGTTTTTTTTGTTTTTTTTTTTTTTTAATATTTTCTCTTTGCATGAGTTCATATTTGTCCAAAACTGGCAAAACGCACCACATCAAGTCCTAAGGTATGTTTTCTTGTAAGCAAAGATGCTATGCAACATCCATATGTAAATAATATTTTAAGAAACCAGCTGAATCCTAGTAAAAACATATGGATAAATTAGCTAACCTGGAATGTTTTTCCTAAGAAGAGTTCCGGGACTGGTTCACTATTGAGATCATTTACATGGGACTCTGGAGACTTTGGTTCTGGTTCTCCTTGTAGCTGTGTACAGAGCCTGCTAAATGTTACTGGTCTCTACCACATTCTGTGCCTCAGTTTCCTCATTTGCAAGATGCTGATACTGCTCTTCTGCTTATAGTGTTTTGAGTGTAATCCTGGAAAAAAAAGAATCTATATGAAAGGCATATGTATGAAATGGGAATCAGGAGACCGCTTCTTTTTGGCTATAAAGCCCTGAAAAGCAGAGCAGTACCCTTTGCAAATTAGGGCTGACACTTCAGCTGGAATTGTATATTCGACTGGAGCCAAAGTAAAATATACAACAGATGTGCTCTTCATTTTCCAAGTTATACATCATTACTAGGTGATTAAGTATGATTCTACTTTACAATCCTGTTAGCATTGCAGAGCCATGTAAAAGAATCACAGGTCTCCAATCAGTCAACAAAACTGTCCATCAGAAAAAAAGAGAAGAAATTAGAAGGTGTAAAGTCTGAATATCCATCACATCTTCCAAGAAACATCATCAGGGTTTAAGAGCTGGAATAAAGAGTATTAGTGCTGAACAAGGCTATATCCCCATTATTTGTGGAGTTTTGAAGGGAAGAGACAGGGGAAATGATCTGGAACAGAAGTACATCAGTCCCATTAAGAAACACTCAGCTTTGTAAATAATTAAAACCTATCACATTAGGGACCTGCCTTCCATTTCATTCTTCCTGGAATCGTAGCATATACAATGAAGTCCGTGGTCACACGGAGCAGTGGAAGTTCTCTATATGGTCTTAGCTGTTTAAAAACTTTCTCTTCTAAGAGAAAATATCACATACTGAAGTGCTGAATTTAGTCTCTAGAAGGGGATTCTTTGCCCTTTAGAGACCAAACAACTTCTCAACTACAGGAAAGGCTAGACAGTGCAGTGAACCCAAACCCAGCATGTACTCACAAAGTATAAGGGGAATCAAGTTTTAAAGTGATCTTTCAAGGATTCATTTTTTTTACGTTGGTGACTAGGAGAGGAATATCACATAACTGAAAACCAAACAAAAACAACCTGCTTTTTATTCTGATACTAAGCAGTGATTGTAATCCGGTATCAAAAAAGAGAGGTATATAAGATAGACTTTCTATAGATTAGATAATAAATTAAATTGAGGTTTAAGAATTGATTCTATTTTTGATAAAATGGAAAAGAAGGTAATAAATTAAAGGAATAATAATTTAAGGGGATTTTTTTAAGGTTTCTGTAATAAAGCAAACCATGGAGTGGGATTTATCCAAACATTTTTAAAGGAACACACTGGAATACTGCGGTTCCAGTATTTTCTATTGATTTCTCAAGTTTTTCCTAGAGTTCTCAAGCACGCAATGTTTTTTGTATTAAAGTCTGGATTTGGCAAAGCACTAACAACATGCTTAACTGCATATGATCTGGATTTGCCCACATACGCAAATACTAGGCTGATAAAAAGGCAACTCATCCCTTTCACTGTTTAGACTGTAAAGCTGAAAACAGTTTGCTTAAGAACAGAACAGCATCTAGCATAATTAGGTCACTCTTTACATAAGCATCTACTTAACTTTAATGTTCATATTTCACTCATCCATCTAAAACTTGGGAGTCACTAATTTCAGCAAGTTAGTAGTATGGAATGATTACACCATTTTCCTAAGACTAGAATGCCAACAAAATATGACTCGGTTAGTTACACAGTGCATTAAAAGGATGAATCACTTTTTCCAGGCCCATTTTTATGGACAGGAATACACAGTAGATCTCAGATGGACTTCTTGTGTATATCATTATGATGATTACTTTTAAAACTGATTACTTAAAATATGTCCATCCACTAGTACACAGATGATACTTGAAAAGTGTTATTCATTTACAGTTTGCAGATCCTTAAATAAGGTTGAGTCCATTTACGAGGATCTTCAACTTAAAGGAAAAAGCAAAAACTAACAGACTATTTCAGAGCTTTTTCATAACAGCTTAATGAAGCATTAGTCAATAAATGAGAAATTGTGAGCATTTAACTCTTAAGGGAGAGAAGGAATGAGAAACAAAACATCATACTGACAATTCACAGGGGCACCCTCTTTCAGCTAGGGGAAAACTAGCTAGGGGAGTTTTCTGGAATTGTAAAAGAAATAACGAGTAGTTAAGATCTCAGACAGCTCTTTAAAATTCTCCTCTAATTTATTTTTACAAAAAGCTAATGAATCCTAACCCAAAAGCTAGCAAGGAAGACCTATTGGCCAGCCTTTCGTTTTCCTACAATCATTAATGGCTACATCTCTGAAGTTAAAGAGTTAGAGGACTAACACAAGGTCACAGGACAAGCACAGAAGTCATGTCTAGCTCTGTGTCCCCATCTTTTTGGCTGCCTTCAAAGATGACACCAATGAAGCTGAGCCATTGTGAATTGTTCTTTCTCCAAACACAGATAATGTCATTCCCATCCTGCAGCTAGGGGAAGAATATGCTATTCTTGATCAATAACACTTTGCTGCTGCCTATTAAACCAGATGTGCACCATGTACTGGGAAAATAACCGTCAGGAGCTTGATGCCTCTTTTCCAGTCCTTTTCAATTCCAGTCAGCACTGGGAGGTTTTAGGATGTGGACAAGAAAGTCACTAGGCTCAGACCATATGACCAGTGTGGGGAAGACATTACCATCTCGTGCACCCTAGACAGCAAAATAATACCTGCAGAAGGTGTTTCATGTGCAACTGATAACAGGGGTGCTATGAATATTCATGATACAAAACTGCTTCTGCACCACATCTTTAACAACCTGCTGTTGCCAGCAGAGTTTTTCTTTAGCACGCCTTCTGCACAGACTGCAACCTCTAGCCCATCTCCCTGGAAAGCACTGCTAGTACCAAACGGCCTGCCCCTGAGATTGCCCAAGTGCACTTTCCCAATATAGAGAACTTCCATCACTGGCACCTGAGCATGGCCATAACACATCAATCTTGTCTTAATGTTTTGGGCCCTTGTTTGTGGCATCTGGAAGTATCACCAGGGTTCCACATGGCCCATCAGGCGAGTTATTGCCTGAATGCAAAGATCGGACATCAGCCCCAACATTTAAAAAAACCGAACAAACAAATATCTAAAAGGATTTTATTTTTCCTCAATGTGTGGATACAGGGTTGAGCTAACAGCCAAGTTAGTTTATGGCTGCAAAACACCTCTGTAGGTTTCAGACATTGCCTTTGGTAATTTCATCTTTCCTACTCTCACAGAAAGCTGTCTTTACAAGGGTCAGGCATCGTACTTTCATAGGCTCCATAGTGAGCTAGGAAAAGAACGAGCGACTGCAACCGGCAGGGGTGCTGGTATCCCAGAGCTCCACACGCTGGGCCTCCTGCTGCATCAAGGTCCTGGGGGCTGCCAAGAGCCTGAGACAGACAGCACAGAGCTCTTTCAGCAGAGCTCCCGGTGGCTGACAACTCCTTGTCAGTTAAAAGCAGAGGCTTGCTTTTATTTGCCTTTTTGTAACTTCAGTAACGTTTAATTGGGGCTAAAATGTTACTGACACTCATTGTCTAGTACACATCAGGGCTTTTCAGAGCCTTCAGAAAAATCAACAAGATCAGGAACATATCCAGCCCTCCAGCTCCTGTTTTTGTTTCTCAAGCAGGTGCAACTCTTCTGTTTCCCAGCTCACAGGAATGATCTATTTGGCTGGCTGAAAACTCTTTAAAAAATGCTAGTACCCTAGAAAACAAGAAAACCTGCTCTGATCTACAGGAAAATTGCTTCCAAAAGTACCCAGTGTTTGACAAATCAAATGCTTTGATCAATTTACACAAAGTCATAGAAGCTAACAATTTTTTGCTATGGCTAGTCTAGGGAACTCAGCATGTACTGCAGCGTGGTTTCTGTAGGAGAGTAAAGTGATACAGCTCTAGACTGTCAGAAAACTTTGCTAACTGTGTCACGGCAAATATGGTTAATTAAGGAATGCAGAGCTCTCTTTACTTTCTGACAACTAGATTTTTAAGTCTCTGAGTGAATAAGCTCTGTTCTGCCGCAGACAATTATTTCTAATGAGATTTATTTGCTTCCACCACAGACTTAATAGGTAACATAGACATAAATTATTTTTCTTCCAGTGGGTTGTTCACAATATAAACACCCACCATCTTTTAGTCTGTATTTCATAAAATACTTAGAGAAAAATTTGATTCCAAGAGAAACAAAATTTAATCTAGAAAATGCTGTGCTGACTTACAGCTTTATTAACCTAATGAGATGATTGTGATTTTGGTCACAAAACAGTGCTGTGATGCTCTTTTGAAATAAGTTTCCAAATCTTTATTAGAAAGTGTTTTGTTTTCCCAAGGCAGAACTCTGATACCTTATGTGAGTCAGCCAGAACAGTCCAAAGACAATGTGAACATCCTAGTGCAGATTGTTGTTAATGCATTCTTTCCAACTAAATGATTTAAGCCATATCCTTTCTATGATTGGTTATAAAAGTCAAGTAAAGTCCAAACAGGTGAATTGTTTAAGTATCACAATAGAAAACACAATTTTCTGATTTATTTAAAAAAAAAGTTTTGACTAATGCTTTACACTAACCAAATGCTTAACAGCAAATTTTGGGCATAAAGTATTAAGCACTTATGGTAGTAACTTTGGTGCTAACTGTTACAGAATTGTTAAGATTTAGATGACTATTGCATTAATTCAGGCTGAGAAATGTGAAAAACAACATAGAACACTAGAGGAACCAAAAAGGTCATATACACAGTGTCTAAATACTAGACTGAAATATCAACTAAGCTATTAGCAAATGTTAATATGTTAATTGTCCATGGCAAAGGGCATTGGGTTTAGAAAAGGACACATTTCTTTAAAAGCACGTATATGTGACCAGACCACCAACTGCTTCAAAAGACACTTTTGTCATGACCATGAATACCACATACTTTAAGTCTAAGACTGTATTTAGTCAAACCAAATAAAAACCAAATAATAAGGTAAACAAAAGACAAATAAGAAACATTTCCTCATTTTTCTTGGGTAGTGCATTTGGCAAGCAACAGTAAGATTAGTTTTCACTGGCATAAGTCAGAATGTGATGAACTTTTAAAATATTATCTTTTGCCATTCATGCAAAGTACAATCCAGATTAATATGCAAATGTCTGTTTGTTTAGGATCAGTTTTTATGGAGAGAATAGCTATTATTGCAAAACTTTTGTCAATACAGATAAAGTGAGCTTTTGTAGGTTTCTTTGGGCATACAAATCAGGTTAATCTTGATGTTATTTACATAACAAAATACTATTTCCTCCTAAGGTAAGCTTAGATTTAGAACTTGATCTTTAAATTAAAGTTTGTTCATGACTTTTCATTCAGTAACAGTGCCTCAGACACCAGGTTTAGGCAGTATCCCACAAATGAGTTGGTCTTAAATTGGTGTTTCTACTCTAAGTAATAAAGAATTTGGAAACCTAACTTATTTAGCAGGCTGTGAGAATGCTCCATGGCTCTGAGGAGTAACTTGGTTAATTTAGGGTCACAGAAGAGTGAGCCCAGGTAGTCTGTGTTGGTGTTTATGTAGTCAAGACAACAAAAATACAAAGTATATTTCCAGACTGAAAATCTGAGGGGAGTTATAAGTTGTGCTTCCTTTCTTTGTCTATGTCCGGCCCTTTTTCCAAAGCTGCATGATTAGGTGAGGGCGGAGGTGATAACTGGGAAACTTAGAGATGGTATGAACTCTCTACTATCACCCTCAAACACGGTGGGAACCAGAAGGAAGTTTTCTCTCAGTTCCTGCAACGAATATTTGCCTCTGACAATTGTACGCTTTTCTTTGAAGAGCTGGGCAGAGACTGAAGGGCAGTTACCACATAAGACAGACCACACAAATTGTCACACAGAACCAAACTAATGTTTCTACCTTTCACATGATAGCAAGAAGAGCATTTCTGCAGTCTTCATGTATTGAGTACCATGCCAATGTTACAGAAACACAAAACCTGCAACACAGTAGCCGGCAGGGAGCATAGCAGTAATCAAACCTTGCAAATAAAGAACGTAAAATACTAGTTTCAATTCTTTTAATAGGTGGATAGGGCTAGTTTTTAATCCATATGTTTTATTCATGTATTCATTTTTTGTCTTCTCTTAACTCCCCAGACTGCAAAACCAGAGCAAACAGATAAGCTAGTTATTTCATGCAAAGTCAACAGATATATCAAAATAAATCAGAGAAAAAAAAGAGAAACAGAGCATCAGAGCATGATCTCAGTCACATGATGATTATTAATATGGAATAAGAGAGTTAATCCTATACAAAGTCAAGGTCTCTCAAAAAAATTCCAAACTCCAGCTTAGCAAAGTAACAACGTTAATGAGATGAAAAAAGTGTGTTACTCTCACAGGCTAAAAAAGTGTGCAAATGACATCATCTCTGACTGTATATCCTCTGCTTCCAAGCATAATGCTTGTTGCTGCCATAAAGGAATTCAGTTGATATGTGTTCACAATCATGGCTGAAATGTGAAAGACCTGAGCTCCCTTCAAACAAAACAGTAATTTCTAAGTGTAAGAAACCTTCCTTGTATGTCACAACGTGTTAGTCGTGTCAACAGAAAACAAGCTCAGTTGATATGGTATTTTTCAAGTCAGACGTAAGAGGTTCACAGAAATAACAGAAGGGAGAAAAAACAACTCGATCAAAACACAGTCTGTATCATACCCCTTGGAGAGGGGTTCCTTGCAAGTTGTGTTTGGGTTCCTTAGCATTTTTTTCCTCTTACTAGCTTTTCCTTGTTAATGACCTAGACAGTCAAGTGATATTTATCTACGACAGATAACATTAAACCAAAGACCAAGTCACTTGTCATTTTGATCATTGGAAAGTAAGAAAAAACAAAGGAACAACTAGACAGAAATACCTAACACCAGCAGGAAAGTGATCTCAAGTGTGACTGGCATTGTGCAGCAAGCAATAAAGTGAATGGGACTTTATAACATCTGAGTTGGATGTCAAAGTTCAGAGCTTTTTATATTGTTGCTACACATTGCTGTCTCTTATATGACAGCAGGTCTACAGTGCAGACTCCTTTACTGAGACATCTCTCTTTTTTGGTTCTGTGTGTAATGAGTCACATGAAATCAGCCATTTTGTTTCAAATTATGGTCCCAGGCAAGGTCTTTTGTCTGTGGATTCTAATGGAAGGTAATTAATCCCTGGCAATATAAAGCTTTAATCGTATGAAAAATGTCTAATCACTGTGTTTATAGTCTCTTGGAGCAGAATTTAATGCAGAAACTCAGTGCTCAAGTCCTAACTTTCCTTTTTAATGAATGTCAAACCCCGACTTCCTTTAAAGTTTAAGGCACACGTTAGTCCTAACACACATGCTTCTGTGAAATACCTAGTTATGACTTTCACTGAGACAAACACTGTAAAGTGAATGGGATTATGGTTTCAAGTACAGGTTGTTGGCTAGGTCAGCGTACTGCCATGCTGTGAGTCTTGCAAGAATTTGTGTGTTGTCCCTAATGAGAATTTCAGCATTATGAGTTCAGGGAAAGGCTCAATATTTTTTTTTCCTATTTTGATTTATCAGCTTTTTGACATAGTAGCAAGATTTTTAACAACAATAATGCTGTAAAACCCACTAGAGTTATAGAAGCAAGAGAGAATTTGCACACTGCTTATAGTTTGAAAATTTGCTTTTGAGTTTAACCACGAATCTCTGAGAACTTCAGATAAGATATGGGCTCCCATGCTCATCAGCTGAAGTATTTCTTCACAGAAGCAGCTTTGCTTCTGAAGTGACAAAATAAGCTTCCCTGATACCGTGGCAGCTAGTCCTATATTTCCTTGCCATTCTAAGTAGCAAGAACAATCGTGCACAGGAGAATATACAGCTTTGTGTGCATCTATTAAGTTTTTCAGACAAAAACCTCTGAACATTGGTGGTTTTTTGTCATGTGGACAACTGTTCATCAGCAACTGGACTGAAATAACCAGTCTTGATCTCCTGTGCTACACATTGCACAACTGAATAGACAATGGCTGAACAGTTTTCAACTCTTATTGGGGTAATCTATTTGAAACAGATGGTTCATTAAATAAAGTCTTTCTCATCCGTGCTCCTTTGGTTTTCCTTCACAAAGGAATCAGTTTCAGCACTTGGCTGACAATTGCAGCTGTTGATCATCACTTCTGTCCAGTCATACTGCTGAAGATAGAGTTCATTTGCAAAACTGCATTAATTTTCACCAATACATTCCTTTCCCTAACACTCGCTACCCCTTTTTATGTTCAATGAGTCTTAAACATTTCTGGACTCAGTTGAAATAATGAGATAAGATGAATTGGAAAGAAAATAACCTCTTAGACATGTATGCTCTTCTACCAGGAATAAATGGGTTGTGCAATTGAGATCTCACTAGAAAAAAGCCTTCAAACAGTTCAGCAATACAGGCTTGTAGGAATGATTCTGTACTAGTCAGGAATTTTAGCAAGCAGTCCAATCCCAGGTACCAACTTCAGATAGTATATATAACACAACTCCACCAGCGTTGCCAGAGACTATGGGTCATATTTAGTCTGTTTTAAGCAGCAATAACTGAGAAGGAAGGGAAAAGGCAATTTTGTTCCTCCTACAGTTGACAGTTTTATGTGCTCTCCAGTTTTTGATGAACAGCAGAATTTCCTTTTTTCCTCCTTTCATCTCTATTCACATGTCAACTTTTTGAGCTCAATGTTGAAAAATGTCACTTGTCATATCCAGACTCTAGTAATACTTTCATATTAACTTTCAGGCAGTTACAGCAACGCCGTTCAAATGTATATTGACTTACCTGTAACAAAGACATAACTTTCAGTTTCTCCACAGTTTTGCACTCTCTGATGACACTATCCACTGCTTACAGTCTTAAGTCATCACTCAAAAGCTATGTTACACATATATGGCAGAGCTGAAGATGGATGTCTAGTGCAAAAATCCCTTTGTCTGAACAATGTTTTTCATCTTAAAATCTCAAGCTACTGTATCATATATTAGATTGATTAGGCAATAAGAAAAAAAATCCCCCCATTTTTTCTTTTTTTTTTCTTTTTTTTTTTTTTAAGAAAATTTTCAACGCACATTCTGATACTGAAAAGAAAGCTACTTCACTCGTTGCCTCAGGGTGAGAACTCATACTCCTCATCATATGGTCATAGCCTTTTTTCTGACTGACAAATGGATACACAAAAGGGCTGACACTCCATTCAACTCCCATTGCTCCCGAGGTACTGAGATTCCTGGAGAAAGTCCCCTGTCTCAATGAAATACCTGTGCTAACTTCCTTTCAGCTGCACTCATGCTTACAGTCCTTTTTGGGTTTTTTTTTTTTTGCTTCCACTAAGTCACCTGGGAAAGCTGCTTTTGACACTATTGTTAAGGTTTTCTATTCTTTTTTAACAGAAGCAGAACATATCTTTTCATTTTCAGTACTTTAGTATACTACAAAACACTCCGCTAATGAAGTTCACAGTTGGGCTAGCAGCTATATCACTATTCCTTCTCACCATGCCATTTTGTCCTAACAGTGGTCTCCAAAAGGTAAGACTGGGTTGTTAAGTCATCAGCTATGACCCCGGCATAAACTTCATTTTTGGAGGCAAGAAAATTCAGAAGTGGTAGCCAATAGCAAAGACATCTTTCACAGATAAGTTTGTAGAGTTAGCTCATGCCATGCCTTCTCACAGAGGCACATGCATGTAGGGAAGGACTACACTGCTTGCCACTTTTCCCTTCCACTCCACTCCTCCATACTGTTTCATATCATCATATAATCCACAGCACTAACTATGGAAGCTTTCTAATAAGTATTCCTGAAAAACTTTGTGACAGTAGTCTGTAAAAAGCCATTTGAGCCATATTTTATTTGCTCACAACAGCTACATCCATGAAGCTCCACTCTTTTGGTATCCGATACACACTGGTGTGCAAAACAAAGTATGAAATATTTCCACATGAAATATTCCACATTACAATGCCACCAAATTCTGCCAGATGCTAAATTCCAATCAGTCACAATGATCTTTCTTTAATTAATCTAATAGTTAGACTCAAATAGTTAGTCTTTTTATGACTCAAATTGTCACTAAATGTCATTTCAAGATCACAGGTGATTTTCTTTTAGGTGTGGAGCATTACATTGTCTGAGAGCAATAAATACTACCATTTAACACTCAGAAATTACCTTGTAAAACAGAATAGTACTGCACCAAAGAATTTTTACTATCTCACATTTCATAAGTAAAAAGTAAGTTCAACTATATTCTCACATTACCTTGTGAACATGGATTTCAAAAGTATCATGTAGATTACTCTTGCCAAAGAAAGTTTACTTTGCAAAAATGCCTCCCACTTGATTGAGAATTGCACTTGGTGTCCCAAGAAGATGGTTCTTTACCCTAGGTCACTGTGACTACATACAGACAAATTGGCTTTGGATATATGTTAAATCTCCGCCCTGCTCAGTCTTTAATTTTATAATTAAAAAATTAAAGTGTTTTGTCATACAAATCAGTTTCTAAGATATCCTGGATACCTTTCTACAACCTGCTCCAAAAGTTTTTTCTGCATTTTTAAAATGCGGCAGCCAATTTTGATTATAAAGACAACCTTTACAAAACTACAAGGTCATCTTGTGTAGACGGATTGAAACTGTAAATTACTCCTAAGTCAAATCCTTCAGGTCTTACTGCTGTAAGATCCTTTGATTAACTGCAATGGCAATTTTTCACAGTTTGAGATTTCATTACAACAATTGCTTATGCTAAAAAAAAAAAAAAAGTCCATATGCCTTTCCAGCTAATTCAGCAGTGTTCTTGGCACAAGAAAAATGTGCTAAAAGGGCTGCCTGTGCTGCCATTACATCTGTGAATGCTCATGAGCTTTTCAGGCAGCAACAGTTCCCATATTGACAATTATTAATGACATCTTGAAGAATTCTACAACTATTCCATTAGGAAAAATGAAGTATCATCAAAGGATTGCCAATTATTCCTCTTTTTCTGTGATACAAAGGTGCCTGTCAGTGGGTGTCAAGGGGAATACATTTAGGTCTTTCACAGTCAGATGATAGGACTTAATACAGGGACATCTTTATCATGAGGGGAGAAAGGGAAGCGAAAGAGTTTAGGCAGATTTTTTATTTTATTCTAAATAAAACATGTGTTAAACATGACAAAAAGAACACCTCTTTTTTTTTTTTTTCTTTTTCCTGAAGGAGAGAAAAAACATAAAACCCATAAAAAAAACATAAAGGAGGTCATATTTTCTCTGTCAGTTCTAGAATATATCTTGGTCAACCTGAAGATTATCTTTTTTCTAAAATTTCCTCATGAATCCTTGAATGTGTAAAGTGGGGAAAAAAGTAGCAAATAGAACATCAGAATATGAATATGGCCAGGGAAGATGTCAGAAGGAGCTCTCTTATCTTCCTTTTTCCATTATTTACCTACTCATACTGCAATAACCATTTCCCTATCAATGAGGTTGTTATCTTCATATCCAAGTTGAAACACTAGACTGAATACTGTAACTCCCAGAATACAGGTATTGCAATCCTGGCTTTGATATGAAAGAAACCCAGGCTGAAACTGTATAACTTAAAATGTTATTTCCTGAAATATATGCAGTTAAATTTTGAGGAAAGATATGCAGTATTTTTAAGCATAAATATCAAATTCTTACGCACTATTACCATTTAAAATAAAGCATCCTGGTTAAAGTTGTTGGAAAATACAAGAGTAATAATATAATTGTATGAAACGAGTCCTCTGAGGGATTTTTATTAAAATTGTTTATAGTCTCAGAAGTCTATCTTCTGAGACTATTTTATTCTTTTATAGCAACCACCTGTTTCTAAAAGGAAAAAAAGTATATTTCTTCGTGCTTAGCAATGCAAAATGCAAATTATCGCTTTGTTCCTTAAATCCAGCCTGTCAAAACCACTATGCAAACAAAGGATGGTATCTGGCTTTCTCCATAAGTGGAGTTCGTTTTTTGCACCCCAGCATATTTTCATCTATCCTCAAATTAACTCAGCTGAATTTTTGCAGGGGTGGGGGACAGAACAAAATTGTTCTAACTACAGGGAAAGGAGAAGTAAAAATGTGTAATTTTTTCATCCTTTTAGTTAAGAAAACAAGGTGGGAAAGTATGTCTCTTACATAGCTTGGCTTTTTCCATGGAATTTTTAGGCACCGGGTGCATAATCAGGTTGCAGAGTAAAGAGTTCTGCCCAGAAACTCCAGTGCATCAGCAGTCTCCCAATTGTAGGCATACCAGGAGGACTCAAGATTAGATCTTCTGTGATGATTTTCAAGATCATCGATTTTGTCCAGAAGGGAATGTTTTTTTCTGTTGCTGTCAGCACTGTCTGCTGAAAAGCAGTTTAGATTGTCCTTGGCTTTATTAATTCTTTCCTCTCTTGCAGTTATTCTTGCTGCTATATCAGCCAAGGACACGTAAAACTGTTTATACATCTGCTTTAATTGAAGGCACAACACACATTAAATGGGAGACATCACCTGCTTTCGTTTTAGCTAAGATCACTTGAAGGTCCATGTTTTTGATGTAGCCTTTTCTTAGATTCATTTCTGACTAAGCTGCTGAGTGTATTAAGATCACTACCAATGCAGACACTGTACCTGAAAGAAAATACCCGATTCACAGCATCCGAGGCCTGCAATGATTCTCAGGACAAGAACCACAATGCTGAGCATTCAGCAAATGGTTGATTATTAGAGTCCTATAGAAAAAGTAAACACAGTTTTTTCCTCCCTATTTCTATATACTAACAGTACCTAAGAGTACATCGATGCAAGATACATGGACGAAGCGTGATAAACACTGCACCAAGAATTTTGACAGCCGTAGACATAGGATGGCAGCATGCCATAATACCGTCTTCTCTTTAACATGGCATAGTATGCTTTAGCCTTTTCCATTATGTTATCCCATGTGTAGAAAACCCCAAGTTGGTAATTAGCTTGAGAAAGAAATTGCACATGCTTCTATTTTGTTCTTTCAACAAAAGACTCAGTAAGTTGAATTAACTAAAGCATTTAAAATAATCAAGAACTAAAGATACAATTAGAGGTCTTTGATTTTCCAAAATGAGTTTTTCTTCCCCCTTTTTTCAAAGATAAGGTGATTTTCTAAAAAATGGAAAATTTCGTGTGAAAAAATACTTATGACTTTTCCCAGAAAGGTCTTCTATCAAAGAATCTCTTTCTATTTGGTTAAACTAGAATCAAAATATTTCAGGAAGGTAATCTCTTATAAAAGGTTTTGGTTTTAACCTCTTATCACTATGTAACATTTTGGTATAATGAAACATAAGAAATTGCAGGAAGGATTCTTTCCAGTTCCTTTCTACAGCTGGCTTCTTTGGCCAGGCTGCAGCTTCAGTGAAAGGCACAGTGTGGTGAATCCTGGGAGTCACATGCATGGATTTGCCATGGAATTTCTGTGTTCATAAAGGAACTATCACCCAGCCAAGGAAGTTTCATCTTTAGTGAATAGATGTACAAAAATCCAATTACATCTTCAAAGAAATTAATGAGGCTTAAAACAGACAACATGTTTACTGCTGGACTCACTGAAGCTAAAAAGAAGGGAGGATTTTGTGTTGTTTTCCCATTTTCATGTATATTTTGGACTGCTTGTTGCACCAAAAATCTTAGTATTTCAACCGAAGAGGCACTTAGCTAGGGAATATTTGAGGCTTCAAGAAGAGTATCGAGAAGGTAATAAGCTGAGATAACCAAAGATGTGAAATCTGGCTAAAGTTTTTTATTGCTGTGCTCATGGGACCCATTTTTTGTCTCTCCTTTTCTTTTCTCTCAGAGATTTTAAGTGTCAGCACAGAAAGAAACCGCATTTAAGAGCTCCTCTAGTAGAAAGCGTAGAGCTGATACCTCTGTTAAGAAAGGGGCAAGGGCTCAACTGCCTGCATTCGTGTTACAAAGAGACTAAAAAGTATAGATTTGATTTTCATGCTACTTTTAACTTGAATGATACATGACAAAGTCCTTGCCTTTCCCGTACAACAGTGGAGATCCTAATGGTGACATCTGCATAGACATTGGTGATGCAGGTAAAAAAAGCATGACTCTCTTCCATTGCCAACAGGTGCCATTGCATAGCCAGTTCATTTCATTAGCTTAAAGTTTCAAGCTGATACCTTAAAAGCTGATTAGAGTAAGGTTAACTGTCTAAGGTGATAGCTTGAAAAACTATTTCATTAAAAGGTTCTGGGACTAAGTGTCTTTAAATCATGACCACCTGTCAGTCAAATTTAAACTTTCTTTTTTTCTATTATTTTGACCTCTTTTATCTACAATGCAGAAAGAATAATAATAATAAAAAAAAGACTCAAATATACCAAACAGCTAAACAACACATTTTAGATGATTAATAAAATTAAATTGAAAAAGTGTCAAGACTTCTCTTATCTGATCCTGATGATTCTCTGAATAAAAAGCAGCCCACCTACCAAGAGGCCATATTCCCTACTCTCCTTACACGTGTACCCAGGAACAGAAATTAAAGTCTGAAAAAGATAAAATACCAAGAATAAAAAGCATCTTTTCACATGTCCAGGGAGGACAAAAAGCAATATATTTCCACAAAAAATATTTTTCCCTTGCCACAGTGCATTACCAAAATAGGAATACACAGGTAGAAATATTAATTTCATCTTCAGAATATTTGATATTGATATATGCATGACCATAAAGCAATGCTGCATTCTACTGCTTTACTGGTAGAGCTTTAATCCACCCTACCTCCCCCCCAAAATATTCCTAATACCTTATTGAATAACTTTGGCCCACACTCAATGGTGAAGTTAAAAATCAAAGAAAAACCTCATATTCTAATGTATGAACTTTTGGCATTGCTGAGAAATTCAGCTCCCTCTTTTACTGGCTTGCAGGTTTTACCTGGGCATTTAAGTCCCTATGTAAAGTGAAAAGATGAAAAAAGTTGCTTAAAGTTTCACACTGCTCTTTGCCATAGAATTCATCTCTGGAATAGAAAAATGGTGGAAAAAAATCTTTCAGTAGAAAGGACAAGCTTCAAAAAGGTGATGTGTTCCACTTGTAAACAGACTGCAAATACAAGAACTCCCTCCACCCTACCCTAGCTTTGACATTACAATAGCACATTGTACCACTCATTGATATTCTCCCAGCTGTCACCTGCTTGGATCCCTTTTATGCTGGCAGGCCAGTTTTCATCAGAAGACATATGCCTAAATTTTTCCAGACTGAAGGATTCAGACACTTGAGGAAAAATGGAAAAGTAATAAAAAATAAATGCACTTGCAACCCCAACCCTCACAAAACAACAAAATATACCTTATCACATATTGCAAAGAATATTAAATAGTTCTCATGCATACAGACTTCTCAGCAAAGCTTGATTTCCCTATAAAAATGGCTCTGGAGTTTACCATTTTTTTTCCTATATTGAGGTGTTTGTATTGTTTCAGCATTCACTGAATATTTCAGAGAAGCCTAAAGGGGATATTACATAGGAAAGAAAAAAAGTGAGAGAGTAAAGATGTGATAGCCGTGAAACTAGATATACCACAGCTATGGCAAAGGTGTCTCATGGCAGGCACACGTTGGAACACTATTTTCTCAGAGCTGACTATACTCCATACAGCTTTGATCGCATTTGCCTTTCAGAGCATCTTTAAGTTCCAAAAAAGACTACCTGTGTACACTGACAGCACCTCTTTTTTTCTGGGTGTATGCACCCTCAGTTCAGCTCTCAAGCGAGTAATTCACAAAGTGGCAGCAGTCTGTGCTGAACTGCGTGGAGCTCAGCAGGCACCAAGAAACCTTCCCGAGAAGGGCACACTAGCGCAGTTCACTTCTGCTGAGCTCTTGTTAACATACCCATGCTGCTGCACGCTTTGCAGACTATTGCATCCTCTGCTCACGGAGACATTGCTGTGGTTGATTTTTCTTCACAACTTTAATCTGAAAACAAATCATGGTCTTAAAATATCTGATAAGAGGGTATACATGTCACCTACATGTACTGACAAGTAATTTTGAGTTCTTAGAAATTAATTACGAGTGGACTTTTGAACATCACAGAATTATAGAATAGTTGGAAGGGACCTTTAAAGGTCATCTAGTCCAATCCCCACTTCCTGTGAGCAGTGACATCTTCAACTAGATCAGGTTGCTCAGAGCCCCATCCAACCTGACCTTGAATGTTTCCAGGGGTGGGGCATTACCACCTCTCTGGGCAACCTGTTCCAGTGTTTCACCACCCTCCTTCTAAAAAATTTCTTCCTTATATCTAGCCTAAATCTACTCTCTTTTAGTTTAAAACCATTCCCCCTTGTCCTGTCGCAATGGGCCCTGCTAAAAAGTTTGCCACCATCTTTCTTAGAAGTCCCCTTCAGGTACTGAAAGGCTGCAATAAGGTCTCCCTGAAGCCTTCTCTTCTCCAGGCTGAATAACCCCAGCTCTCTCAGCCTTTCTTCATAGGAGAGGTGTTTCATCCCCCTGATCATTTTTGTGGCCCTCCTCTGGACCCGCTCCAACAGGTCCATGTCTTTCTGGTGCTGAGGGCTCCAGAGCTGGACACAGTACTCCAGGTGGGGTCTCACCAGAGCAGAGCAGAGGGGCAGCATCACCTCCCTCGACCTGCTGGCCACGCTTCTTTTGATGCAACCCCCCTGTTGGCCTTCTGGGCTGCAAGCGCACATTGTCGGCTCGTGTCCAGCTTTTCGTCCCCCAGTATCCCAAGTCCTTCTCGACAGGGCTGCTCTCAATCCCTTCATCCCCCAGCCTGTATTGATACCAGGGGGATAACAAACTGGGGTTTGAATGCTTTATTGTGAACCTCAAAAGTCAACAGAAATGAGTGTGCCTGCTTATTTCAAGCTATTTTTTTTCTGGTTTGTTCCTCCTGTCATTCCTAGTCTGAACTCAGAGAAGCATCAAGAAAAGTAGAAATATGATTAAGGACATTAAGCCAGAAAAAAGGAGTTCAGTTTAAAGCTTAAGCACAGGAAACAAGTATTTTATTTCATAACCTCTATTTATCATGACTGTAGAATAGGGGCACAAGTGACATTGCTGATTAGGCTTCAGCAATTCCTCCAACCTGGAAGAATCTTTGAAGACGATGGAGCAAAGCATGACTCTTGTTCTAATATGTTTGATCCCTGGATGCCATCCTAAACTGCTACACAGATCCACTGCTTTGCTGTAGGTTTGCTAATGCATAAATAGTAACACTTGCATCAATTGCTCCAAGTGTTAACTGATTTCTCATCTTTCAGCAGGTATTACAAAGTTTTGTGAGGGTAAACAAAGCTAAGGTCTTATAGGATATAAATTTGTCTTGGCTTTATTCATGCCGGTGTATTTAGTCATCATCACCGCAAAGCATTCAGGAACCGGAACTTGCCATGCAGAAAGACTTTGGCACAGTATTTGCTCTTTGGAAAGGGTTATGCCTGTAGCCAAGAGAGATGTTGGGCTGGAAGGAACTCAGGTAATTGACAGAGAAGGATGGTTTGACATCGCGTGAAGAACAGAAATATGCGGCCTTGAGAGAAACATGCTGAGAGTTGTTGATGGTTTCTTGGGTGGGAGAAGAGAAGAAGCAACAGTTTGGGGAAGAGAAGAGAAATTCAGCTGATGCGTGAAGAAGCTACATCTCTACTACCTCTTCCACAGAAGCAAAGCCAACTGCAATCAGATGGAGTAATGCAGGAGACTACACATTCAGATAACCATGTAGGGGACAAAAGCTACAAGCTAAATGAAACTCCTGGTGTCAGAACTCATCCCCTATTCTCACTCGCTTGTCTCCACTTCGTGTAGAGCCAGCTGTTTTAGAGGAATGCTTTGCAACTACCCCCATAAGCACACACGTGATGGTTTTGCCTTTGGGAAAGTCCCTTTCCAGCCCCAAACTCTTAAGTCAAACACAGTGTCCAGAGCACAGAAATCCGAGTATCCAGTTCTCTTTCTTATGACAAAAAAAAAAAAAAAAAAAAAATCAATTCAAGCTGTAGCTATGTTCGTTCCATATATTTAAATGCTTTTAAGACTGTACCGTTAGCTGGGTACCATAAAAATGCCTGTTAGCAACAGGATACCCAAGTACAGTATAGATTGAATATATCAAGTAGTTCTTTAGTTATTAATTCATTTCACTTTATTGACACAGATGACCCATCTTCTTTTTGTTTATGTCTAAGAATAAATATAAAGTCTTGGCTGACCTTTATGCTGTTACTCTTGTTGGTGTTATAAAGATTAAATGAGGTGGGGTTCACAAAGTACTTTGGGAACGTTATGTTCTACTGTTATTCATTATTTGGTAAGACATGGGGACTTCCCATCTGGCCTTCAGCAGGTCTTTTAGCCTCTACACCTCTGCTGTACTATTTGTTTGTTAGGAAGAAAAAAAAAAAGTAATTCTCAATGGTAACTCAGAAGGCTTCTTTTAGACAAACCAAGTCAAGCAATCAATCACTATTAAAATGGTTTAGCTTCTTTCATTTTGGATATTGGCAGTTCACATATACCAGATCTCGGTATGTTGCTTGAGCTATTTGCAAGGAGTAACTTCTGGAAAGATCCTCCACTAGGTCAGTTCAATCACCTCTTTCTTTTTGCTCTTTACCAGTTCTGGAACTCCATTTTGAGGTTACAGCAAAGCCTGGAGAGATTTGTACTGTGGGCGTGTGTTTAGCAATTAGACATTAGTAGTGGCATACAAACTGCTTCCTTATCTGCCACAGCAGTATTTCAGCTGGTGCTTTGCAAGTGTGCCAGGATATTCAAGGGATGAGCTGCCACAGATGTCTCTGCTGAATCTTCACTGTTATTGACTCTGCTAAGATGGTATCTCTCAATTACAATTCATGCTGGAGCCAAACATTTCTACAAATTCCCTCTTTGCTAAACTCTGTATCTCATTGCTCCTTGGATGACTTCATTAGGGTGATGCACAGCTTTTGCAGGAAGGAGAAAGGACTGTATGTTACCACTAGTAATTTCTGTATATTTTGTCCGCTATAGGATTTTCTAAAACTTCTCCATAGTACCGGTGTTTCAGAAATACACCATCATGTAGGCATTTACTTCTTCATCTCTAGGTTTCTGAAACTTCTAAGCTGGGAACAGGTTTTCCCAGACTGGTTTTTGCTTACAATTAGTTCCATCATCCAACACTGAATGAAAATATACATCATAACCGCATAAACCTCGTATTTCTGCCTATATTGGAGGGATAGTAATTTAATATGGAAGCATGCTAATGTCCTCTTATGCTATATGTGTGATCCAAACAAACTGGAAAACAACACATTAAACAACTGTATTGTACATTTAAAGGGACTGTTGGATAGAGGCCAAGACAAGGCAAGGCAGAATAGATGTGGGGGAAAAAAAAGTGGCTTTAAACCAAGGTCACTCAGCAGATCTGTGGCAGGTCCAGGAACAAGGAGAACTCAGACTCTGCTCACCAGGCAGTGGCCTCGGCAACAAACCCTAGAAACTGTGTGCACACATCAAAAAATTCCCCTAACCATTTCTTTATGAAGTTTCACATTTTTCTATACTAAAAACGTCAACATATCATGTTGATTTCCCATTTCTGTATGACAAATCTTTCCCTCATCCTCATCATTGCTCTTACCACTTACACTAGTGTGGCTTCACTGCAGAACTAGAAAATGGTTCCACTACACCACAACAGAAAGGGCAAACACCAAGAACAACCAGGTTCATTCTCCAGGTAAAACATCGCATGAGGGTTCAATCTTTTTCCAAATTTGGCTGAGTGCCTTTAAACGCATCAGTTTTCTATTATGCATAAACTGTTTTAATCCCAGTTCTTAACCACTCATAATAATATTTAATGTGGTGCTATAAGTCATTGTATAACTGTGTGGTGCACAGTTCGTTCTAATGCTAATCATCTCCCTTATACTGGTATAGCTGAGAACAACCATGACATAAATTCTTCTAATGCACAGATTTTACTTTTTGCATTGGATCTGAGATTAATCAGAACACCGATCTGGAATTCACAGTTCAATTAATTTTTCATTTTATTTTAATGGCCTTTCTGCAAAGCAACTCACTAGCATTTGTTTTATTATTATTATAAACTTTTACTGCATGGCTTCCCCAATCAAAACACATTACAAGAAAATTTCTTCTCTTTCCATGATTTAGATATGGTTTAATGATAATAAATGAAACATTGTATCATGAGAACAATCCTCCTCAATAAACAGATGAAACTCTTAGAGATCCAGAGCCAGAAAGCATTTTCAACCCTATCTGTTACTTTAACAGATCCGCATTCACACAAGGTCCCAGTTCTATGCAGTAAAATCTGTGGCACACGTGAAAGCAGCTAAATATGAATGAATAACTCAGTAGGACAGCATTCTTGTGAGCACAGAATTGAAAAAGCAGAATTTCTCCATACCTTACCTTCATTAGCTTGCCAGTGGTTATTTAGGAATGAAAGATTCCCTCCCCAAAAGAAGGTGTCTACATACCAATACAGAATTGTAGGAGACAAAACCCCTGACTTTCAAGGAGATTTTTCAGTCTTTAACAAACCTCCACCCACAAAAGCTCCTTTTGCATATTTAACAGAAGCGCTATAGATTTAGAATGAATGATTGCAATGCAAAGATGAGCCTAAAGTAAAATTCCTGCAATTTAAAAATCCACAGCACCAAGACATTCAGAGTCTAGTCTGACTCCGTGCAGCTTGAGGCCCTCTTGAATCTGAAGGCAGCAAGGAGTTGTGCTTTTATCTACTGAACGAAAAACCCCACTTTACAGCATCTAAAGTAAGTTGCTATCAGTGACTATTAATCATTCTGGTTGGGTTGATGGGGTCAGTAATATTTGGCTTGCACAGCTGCAATGTGATATCCAATAGAACTAGACTAAGAAAGAGAAAAGACAGCCATCCATAGATCAAGCAGCTCTCAGGCAACACAGGAAAGGACTGCAGTCTGATCCCTCTTGACAAGTTTGCTTGATGATTGCAAACTACTTTGTATGTTTGCTATCTTCTAAAAGACATTGAGAACACTCTTACTAAATAATACATGCACAAGTAGAACAGAAGTCTAGCCCTTTCCAAACAGCATTATCCTTACTGAGGCTCCAGTAAAAGACAAAAATGTTTAAATCAGAAACGATTGAATCAGAGAGCTCCTATGGAATGAAATATACAAATACACATATGTAAGTTAGTGGTTTTGATAGTAGCTTGTAGTCAATTAACTAAAAAGGCAGTCCAACAAAACTGTTTCGAAAATAACGTATAGAATTGGCAAAGATAGCAGTGCCCTTGAGTGAGAGACACTGCAAAGCCACTTGAAGCATACTTCATAATCCATAAGCATAATCCAAGAGGAAGCAGTTAACGA
>NW_009224623.1:88325-93713 GCF_000690835.1 Fulmarus glacialis | reverse complement strand
CCGAAGCCGAGGAGGTTTGGGGCACTTTCCCCTGTGGCGTGGAGAGAGGAAGGGGAGAGCGCAGACCGGGGCCCAGTGGGACACTGACCTTGGGGAACTCGCTCACCTCACTTTAAACCCCGTCCTCCAGCATGGCCCTCCGGGCCTGCCCACTTGCTGCCGGTTTGGGGTGACCCCCGGTGCCCTGCCATGCACGGAGGGTTGGCCAGCATCTCCTCCCTGTGCGACTCCAGGCCCGACCCATGCCCGACCGTCTCTTTTTCTGCTCCGGATGTCTTTAGCCTCCTCACCAGCAGCCGGGGTAGAAGAAGCAGGAAAGGCCACCTGCCTGCCTGGTAGCTGTGGGGTCTCGGCACAGGACACCTTTACTGTGCAAGCCTTGTACTCTACAGCCTTGTATGAGCCTTACCGACTGCAGAGGAGGGTCCAGTTAAAGAGGTGGGACCCAGTGCCTCTTGAAGAAATTTCTACTCAGCTACATCGGGTGCCAACCACCAGCGTAGACATCCATTTCACAGCAGAGTTTGTTTTGGATGACTGACTTGAGATTCATGTCCCGTAAAGAAAACCTGGCTGCTTGCTGTGGTGCCATACCTGCCCTTGTGGTTTGCACTGTATATGGTTACTTGAGTGTCTGGCTCTTACTGGAGGAGATCGAGTCTCACCTGGGGCAGTGGAAGTCGTAATTGTGCTCAGGGTTGTCTCGTCTTGCGTTTTGATACTTGCCACCCATGAGTTAATGTAATGCTAATGTTGAGGTAGACACAGAAAAATGAGGTGACTGAGAACGTAAGGTGCAAGAAGTTATGCAGGGAAACACGTTGTGCTTGTGCTGTGTTCTTAAATTGTTTAGTGTGTAATACTTACCTGTTCCTGCAATCACACCACTGTTCACAGTTTTGTAGGAGTCCGTATTCAAGCAGCTCAAAGGAAAAGGGGAAGACTTAAACTCTGAACTCTTTGTAGTAAGAACTGTATGTATGTTATGGTTCATACAATGTCAGTCACAATGTCAGATCAGGATCCAGGCCCACTGAGCTGAATCTTCCATGATAACGGCGGCAAGACATCCAGACTAAAATGCTTACTTTTCAGGTATTGGGGATTTTATGAATGAAGAAAGCCAAAAAGGTCTTCAGGTGGCAGCTGATTTTCATGAGAGTAGTTCTGATAGTGGAAAAACTTTCACCTCTTGTGATAAAGATATATTATTGCCACACTGTGTTTTTGGTTTGGTTTTTTTTTTTTTAAGATTTTATTGGAATTTTATATTGTGTTACCTTGGGCATTCAGTTTCTTGTTAAATTCATTGGTAATAGTGGACATTAATGTGTTACATTTTTATAGGGTTTTTTTATGTCAGTTTTCAATGAACTGACAAAGTGAAAAGTCTGGTACTACTGAGCAGCATTTTACTCGCTTTCCCTGATTCAAAAACCTGTTGACATTAAAGCTCTCCACCGATATGAGTGGGTTTTGGTCTGTATTTCATTGTTTTGATACAGCTCCACTGTCTAAAGCCAATGTGCATGAATAAAATTGAGAGACCGGTATTCATCTAGCTGACCCCAAGCCATTTGTATGACCAGTAGTTGGAAAGATTATTTGCAATCTCATTAATTAAGGGAATCATCAACTTACGATAGATTTTTCTCCCCCAGTGTGCTATCCTCCATTTGAATTGCTATAGCTAAAAATGGTTAGAGAATTTGTATAGTCTGTCTTAAAATGTGTGTTAGGAGAATTCTGAAGTAGTGATCCATGTAGTGGCTAGCGTAAAAGCCTGTTTGCCATCCCTTTTTGAAGTCCAGTGTCACCGCTTGAGATAACTGTAATCACGCATGCATTGGCATCCAGCCCACTCCATGTTAATAACTTGTCACTTTATTTCATTTGGTTTCTTTTTTCCTGCCTGGGTTGGTTTCTATACTGTAAGAAAAGCTAGTTTATCCAGTTGAGCCTGTTTAGTTGTGTCTTCTGTTTATGCAGCAAAGGACCAGAAAAGGAGGGAGAACCAGCAGTAGGTATTGTGATGGTAAATTTACAAGACCTGTGAAGAGGAAGCTCCATAGCCAGGGTGGTAACAGAAACAACGTTAATTCTGTTTTGTTTGACTGCCTGGCCTTTAGGTTGTTAGTAACCATAGAACACTTCAGTGGAAGGTTAATGCTTTGTACTATGCGTGGTTTCAGATATACTAGCCCTAGGATTGTGTTAATTTTGGCTTCTCTGTCTAATTTTCCATTTCTAAAATAAAGTTTTTAAAAAATTGCATGCCTGAGGTGAGGAGGAATTGTGCAACTGTGCCTTATGCAAACTTCCACGCTAAATAAAAGCAGATAAGTATACCTGGAGCACTTAGGTTGTACAAAAGTTTATGCAGTTTTGCAATAGCAGCCTTGTGTCAATAGAACTGTAGAGAGGAATAATCATGGATGGACAACGAAGGCATGAGAGCAAATGTAGTCATTGTTCATTATTCTTTTTCCATAATTACCAAGTGTCTCTTTGCCCTTGAACAGGCATGACATCTGCATTTTTTTTGAAAGTTCAATTGCTTCTATAATACTTTTGTACTAGAAGAAACTTAAATGTTGAATTTAACCTAGTTCAAGTGGCAAAAAGGGGTGAGAATCATCTTAGAAGAAGTGGCGTTAAAAAAAGAAATCTAAAAACCCACACACTTGTATAAACGCATATAGGCCATAAACCTCTGGCAAACTCATAATTAAAATAAACCCTTTCAAATATGTAAACCAAAAATTTGATAGTGTCTTGTGAATCAATGACTTTATACTTTTTCCTCTCTCAGTATGTTATCAAGATCATGATGACAATTTTGGTTGTAAATTTGTTATATTTCAGAATTTTCTTATTGCATATAGAGATTTAATACTTTTAACTTGAAAAATATTTGCACATTTTATATCAGTCCTGGGAAAGTATTATGGAGATCTCTAATTGTCTGAGATGTCAGCAGTTTATAAAATGAGCACACTCAGGCTGTAACGGAAACCTAACCTAAGAAAAATTTTGGAAAAATCAAGGAATCAAAAATCACAGCTTTATGGATGAAGTGAACTGCACAAGGCAGTTCTGAACTGCTGTCAAGGCAGTCACTGAACTAAACTAAGGCTATAGTGCTGAAAATGTAGTTATTTAACTTTATTATAGCAGGTAATATCAGTGAAATGATGTCAACGGGAGTGCTCTGCTATTGAAATTCAGCATAAAAATATGTTTTTGCAAGGACAGAGCCAAAGGGTGCACAGAATTTTTTTTTTTTATTGTAAGCACTTTGATTCTGCAATTGCTTTTATTAAAGGATGTTACAACACCTGTTACAGTGGATCCTAAATGACTATGGTCTTTTGAAAATACTGAAATTCAAAGCTGATACAGTGCATGTTTTTGCAAATATGTGTGAAGTTTTTCCTCCAGACCTTCACCCATAGATCTAGAGACAAGCTTATATAGAGTTAAGGGCTGTGTACACTCTGCAGAGCAGCTCTGTGCCTCCTCTTCGGCTTCAGTTGCAGGTATGTGTGTGGTTCTCTGATGAGGCTGAGTGAAATCAGGGTATAGCCTTGCAGAGGGAGGGATGCAAAACCAGGAAGTGGCAATTATTTACCTATGTATCTTTTCTTGTACAAAATGCAGTTTCTGTGCTGTATGTACATTTACTGTTTACAGTTAGCTTTAGTTCTGTATTTAGGTAGATAAATATGCCACTGAGTGGGGTATGGAAATCAAACACCAATACTTCTGCAAACATATTGTGAATGTATTTCTAAGCACTATACACTATCCAAAACAATAAGCCCTACAGCATGACTTATTTTTACTCGTATGCCGGGATATTTATGTAGCTAATCTCCCTATTCTATCTCTATTCCCAAAACTTCTTGTGTAAATTAAAAAAAAAAAACAAAACAGTTACAAATTTTTATGAATTTTTTTGGTAGTT
Source organism: Fulmarus glacialis (assembly GCF_000690835.1). Lineage (NCBI taxonomy): Eukaryota > Metazoa > Chordata > Aves > Procellariiformes > Procellariidae > Fulmarus > Fulmarus glacialis. The sequence goes on along the minus strand of NW_009224623.1, from coordinate 89,746 downwards.
TAGTGGTGTTCAAACTTTTTCCATTTGTGGATCCCCGCAAAACTTGTAGTGGAAGTAATCTATGTAGCCAGAAGCCTTGCTTTTCTTGGTTACGCTGGCAATGGGCACTTGCAAAATATGGTTTCTCAGGCTGAAATTCACTGCCATAGGTTATAGGAACAAGTGTGTGTTACAGTTCCTTTGCTATTGTTGAAATGGAAATTGAGTATACAGAAGAGGGAAAGTGTATTTGTATAAATGTAGAGTGTAGATTACAAGACTCGTTTTCTATGCTAGGAAACTGTTAGTGATTGTGACGTATAAATTCTCTTTGGTGGTTTATGTCTGTAGTGACTACAAGTTTCCATGTTAATATGTGTAATATATGACAAGAACCGCATAAAGATAATGGTCAAGCTCTAGAGAAATGACTTAGGGACTTCTCTTTTATCTTGACTGCCTGCAGACCACAGCGCTGGCCAGTAGAAACCTGGTAGTTTTATGAGTCCATTCTTCCTCGGTTGTGAATGAAAATATTCCTATATACACCTGCAGCTACGAAAACATAATCCCTCACTAGAAACAGAATGTTTTCAATCTAATACAGGAAGCCAGTGAACTGATCTTTCCAAAATGCCACTTTGTTGTGTTTTCAACCAAAAATACCACTTTCTAGAAAATTGGTAAATATATTGCTTAACATTTTGGATATCCAGACTCTCTTAACTATAACTCTGACCACAGAATTCTTCCCAACTCTGTATTGCTTGACATATATGGTATTCAGAATTCAGAATATTGCATGATGCCTGTGTAGCTCGGACTGAATGTGAACAGGAAGATTTTAGTGATGAAAGATAATGAAAATAAATGAAAATACAGCAAAGTGCTTTAGGCCTGTCTGAGGATGACAGAAAACGGAATTTGGAGGCAAGTTAATTATCTAAACTCATGTAATGCCAGACATTGGACATATTTCTAGGTAAGACGCTGACGGTAGTGTATTTTTTTTTTTCGTCTCATGTGTTTTTGGTTTTTTTTGTGTATGAAATTTCTGTTTGATTATAGATTTGCTCTTTCTGGGGAAAATTCATACCTCTTTCCCCAAAATGCTAAACGGCACAAATAAAGGAAACAAGCTCCTGAGACCCCATCACATCAAGCCTATGTTTCTAAAAGTACTTAGAAATGCTTCAGAATATATATGCATGGCGGTACCTGCAGCTAAGCGGGTGTCTATTTCCAGAATCAGGCTTAATAATCAGAGGAGAGAGCCAGAATCTGTAACCTGGTCTCAGACTCTTTTCTTCAAGAGCTCTTTCTTCAGCTTTATCTTTAAGTTGTAGGTGTTACTGTGTCTGTCCTTAATGTTGGACTTGGAACTATGGTACCTTTCTGCCGTCTCCCTCTGGTCACTGACCTTTCTGGACACCGTATGTTTG
>NW_009224623.1:0-88294 GCF_000690835.1 Fulmarus glacialis | reverse complement strand
CTGAAGTCTGGGGGATCAGCCCTAAGGAAGGGTTGAATAAAGAAAACTCTGTACGTCTGGCCAGTTCCTGCTAGCCGTTAAATCGAATTTGCAGCTTTTACAAGCAGGAAGTTGCACTTGGCTAGGCCATATGGTATATGTAGTTGTGCGTCTTTTCGTGGTGTTTTTCTTTGTCTCTGAAATATTTTACAAACGGAAAAAGATCGCTTTTAGTTGAGTTTATTGTAGCTTAGTTTCATTGATTTATTGTGTGCCTCTTGTTTTGCAAGGGTTAAGATTTTGAGCTAACGTGCCAACCTTATATATAATTTACATCAGGAGCTTTTACATAATTGAAAAGTGCTTGAGGAATGCAGACAGTGTGCAGGTCTGTAAGGCTGTTACGAACACAACACAGTTGTGGTAATTATTGCAGAGGGGTGTATACTCAATTATATGCTTAGTGGAAGGAAAGATTGCTAAAAATATTAATGGAAAGCTTTAGTGGAGTTTGGTAATTACTATGTGTACTTTTTAGTACCTATAGCTATTATTAAGTAGTAAACAAATGCACTATGTATTTGCAAACTCGACTTGTTCTCTAAGTAGAAAGCTTTTGCTTGAGTTTCATTAACTTCTGTAGCAGTATTGTGCATTAACTATATATGTATGTATGTATCTCAAGCTGTCTGGCTTGAAAAAGGAAGGATTTTGCATGTGAGCAGAGAATAGTTAAACATCCAGTCCTTGTCCTAGGTTTTCAAGCAGACCGCTCTCACTGCCTCTGCATTTCAGAGCTTTTATGAAATCCATTGCAGAATAAAAATCCTGACTCTGGAACATTTAACAGAGAAACATGGAAATCATTTTCATGTTACCGATTAGAAAAGTGCCATGTCTTTGGACACATCTAGCTGTCAAATGTTGTTGCTAAAACAGTATTTTCAATATTGTTGAAAATGGTTTATATTTTTCCTTTTTGTCAACAATCCTTTAGAGTTTTGTAGTAATTTTCCCCTTTAACTCTCTTTTTCATGCAGCAAAGGCAGTAGCACATCAGTGAGTTTTTTTCTCTGTCTAGTCACTCTCTTTCTGATTCTGGCTCTTGTGTCCTAGTACTGTTTGCAAATACTCTGGGAGATGTTTCAGACTGGGTTTTGATGACAGTGATTTAAGATTTCAATAAGAAATTTTTAAGATTTATAAATATTTCTTTCTAATAATAGTATATGAACTTGTCTCAAGCCCTCTGCAATAATGTCGTTTTAAAGTCACGCTTTAGTCATCCTTTCTATGTATTGCTTTTTTATAATGATTGTCGGGGATTCTTCCTCTTTCTCCCTTACCCCCTCTGAAAAAATGAAAGAATTGGCTGGGGTGTGTCAGAAGCCAGCTAGGACCTCCCAGTGCTGCAGAGGTGACACCTGTATCCTCACTTGCACACTGGCAAGGCATGGAGCAAGACAGCGCCATCATCCCCCCAGTTCACAAGGGCCCTTATGGAGGGGGTGCAGTATGTGGGAGCTGCTGCTTGAGGCCCCTGCCCTGGCCCACGCAAAATGACGGTGGTCGCAGTGCAACACAGAGGAGTATAATGGGACAGTAGACTTCAAATTCCATCAGTATCTGTAAGAAAGGGTTTTTTTTTTTTGCCACACGAATTTGGTCTCTATGCACTAAAATATTTTGGCCTCTCCGTTTGCATGAACCACAGGCGTAGCTGTGTCTGTTTGGCATGTTCCTTCCCTCTCGGACTATCCACAGGTGAGGTCTTAGAGCATGCTGTATCTTTAGAGCGTGCATGGATATGTCAAGGAAAGATCACTTCGTTGCTTTTTTGGTTTCTGAGTCTAAATTGCTTCAAGGAGCTAAATGAACCCTAGAATAAATAACAGAATCTGCCATGCGGTAGAAGTTATGGCAAGTTGTTAGCCAGCTAAAAAGAGTGGCAATGCAGCCCAGAGTCCTCCTGGAGCTTTGTGTTTGGAGCCTGCTTCTCCCTTCCAGGCAGCTCTGCTGGTACTGATGCCCTGGCTGATGCTACTGTGCAGGCGAATGTTCTGTCAAATGGCCTGCCCAGAACGACGGGATGTTTCTGTACCACTATTGGCAACACACAGCTATTTGTGCATTTGGAAAAGTCTTGTGCCAGGAGCTGATGTGCGTGTGATGCCGCTGGCTTGACCTGGGAAACTTTGGTGGCTTCTGTACGTGCCAGTGTCAGGTGCTTCTTGCCATTAGCAGCATGAGTTGTGAGTTGCTTATTTCCACACTGAAATAAATTCCATTCTTTTGGATCATGCTCTTACCAGACACTTTAACAGCCAGCTTTCCAACCCATAATTCTATTCTGAAGAGCATTACTGTGCTTTCAAGATGTCTCTTAAATGTTTTCAGGTTGTGCCTAGCCTGCAAGTTTGCATCAGTCCGAGATCTGAATCTCTTGCTATTTCTATTGTTCTCTATTTCTTCTTAGAGGTGGAATATTTGGAGTAAGAATTTTGTTTATGGTTTTTCCTTTTTATTTTAAAGGGAACTAAGATAAGCTTTTAAGGCAGAGAACAAATTTAAGAAAAAAGTTAGCATGTTGTTGCTGCTTTTTTCTAGAGAAGGCGCCGTGGAAAGTGAAACATCACTTTTTAAACTTTTTTTTTAAATACGTAAGGAAGGCCTGAGAAGGAGTCTTTTTTTTTTTTAAACTATAACAATGTTTCATTTTTTATCGAAACTGTTTTTGCTGAAGTTTTTTTGAAGTGCCAGAGAACTAAGCTTCCAGAGTCTCAACTCTTAATTAAGAGGTGCTGATACTGAATATTTAAATTGTTGCTGTCCAGAGGTTTACCTTACTCAATAAAAATCCCTTTCTCTTCTTTCTGTTGCTTATGTTTTGTTTCACTGGTGTGTGTGGTACCAATGTTTTACTAGTTTCTCTAATTCACTCAGTGTTTGTAAGAAAGCAAAATAGGTACGTTGTGAAAGTCTGATGTCAAAAAACAAAATTAGGAAAAAATTAACAAGTCTTCTCTATTTGTCACGGATGCAAAAATTGAGACAAATGTTTTGATTTCCTTTGGGGCTTGTCTCTACTAAGGACTCCACAAGAATTGTGTGAGTGGAAGTGTCCTTCCTTTCACTTCAAAATGTCAGCGATATACAAGATACTTATTTGTTTTCCATGCTTCTCACTGAGCACTTGAGGTTTATAAAGAGAAGTCTGTTTCTTGCTTTTCTGTTCCATCATCCATTGCAGGCAGTTCAGTTTGTCCTTTTTATGCCTGGAGGTTTCAGATTTTTTTAAATGCTAAAATTTATTAGGGGCATAAGATTCTAAAGTATTAGCTAACCTCCGAGAGTACCATGTTGCTGTTTATCTGTGGTTTGAGAAGTAAATGGACATTTGAGGGTCACAGCTTGTTTTCCTCATTCATGAGGCTAACCTTGCTCTCGTTAGGAAATATATACAAAACGCAGACTTACTCATTCAGGAAGTGCTTTGGTTTTACTTTAAAGTAGCCAGTGACAAGTTTGAGTCATGTTCTGGCTTAATGTCTAAATGTTCAGTTTGTGCCTATTGAAGTCAGTTGTTGCAGAAACACACAAATCTAACATCAGCATCTGACCCTTTAATTTTATTTATTTTTAAAGAGCTAATTCTTACTTCACTAAAATATAAGTTTAATTCCTCTTGAAATCAACATCTGATATGTCTACATCAAATTATGTTATCTTGCATAAAAAAAATCTGATTCTATCTAAAATTAGACTGTGAGAATCTGGAAACAGAAACCATCTCTTTTTGCACATTAAGAAAAGATATATTGTATTTTAGCTTATGGCCAGACAAATTATTATTTTTGTTCTTATTTTAGAATGGTGTAAAGTTTACATGTGCCTGCATGCTCTTTTACTTATTCTGAAACTGATGTGGCACCTGTACCATAGAATAAGAACGTTACTCATGATCACGTTGTTTGGAAGGGTAGCTAGTGCTCTTCTTTCTTCTAGGGTGATGTGTGGAGAGGCTATGCATTTCTGTCCCATCGCTTTTTAATCATTGTGTTCTTACAGCATTTTAACCGTACCTTTGTACTGTAGTTTTGTTTACTGAGCGAAATTAGCTGGGAAACATTGGTGTAGGCTGTAGCAATTTGAAAATTTGATAAATACTGGAAAACTAAGGTTTGCTGCCTTTCGTTGTGTTTTTCAGCTCCAGAAGAAAAGGATGCAATTAAAGGACAATATGAAAAACTCATAGATGCTTATGGCTGCTTAGGAGAGCTTCAGCTTAAATGTGGTAAGTGACCATCTGTATGACTGAGATTATAAAATGCCCAGACAATGCCAAATGACAACAACAAGTGGCTAAAGTTGTCTGATTCCTTAACTTGTGAGAGCTAATTATGTTCAGTCTGGAAAAGATCTATTTCTTTTTCTATGCTGTGCCAAAAACATACTGCTAAGTGATAGTCTAAGAATTTTGGATTTTTTCTAACTTTTGTTTTGTCTAACATTCTTAGCTGCCTGAAGATAATTGTCTTTTTTTTTTTCTCTACCACATTTGTCCAAGGCAAACTACAATGTCTTACTTTTTTTTGAAGGATCATGTTTAAACAGTGATTAATCGTGGTCATCTGAGACTGCAGTACTACAGATTCCCAGTCCTTGCTATAATGCCCAGTTGCCTTTAATTGGGTAATTTACATGGATAAGGATTTGCAGAAGCAGGCCTTTAACTTCAACTAGTATAGTAAGGAATATTTATTGTCATTGCTGTAAATTTCTGTACAGTTTGGGAATCTTGATTTAGCAAAGGACTTGCTATTACACTGCCTACAGGAATGTTAATGCAAATAGCATGTTTTAGGAAAAGAACAGCAGTCATTGATTTGAAGGTAATAGTACCTTACACAGCAGACTTCAAATTCACTGATGAAAAAGATGCATTAAAACAAAAAGCACTATATGCCTTGTTCCCATGGTCTTTTTACAGTAAGCCTTAATTTTGACTTGGAGGAATGACAAGGCTGTTTTCCATATAACTTGATGCTTGGTCAAGGAATCTGCCAAAGGCAGTGGTGGTGTGAGCGCTGGTGTATTTAGACCAGTAGATGTAAGTGTATCTTTTTATAGCCTACTTACCACTTTATGGCATGAGTAATATGACTTGAGATTGATCTGAAGAGGCGACTGTAATCTGAAAGATTTCTGTGTCATAATTTAAAACTGTAGGCCCATCTAGTCTTTTCAAATGAATGTGGGCTTTTTGTTTGTTTTGTTTCTTGTGGAGTTAATTAGTCATTTCTATGGAGATTTGTTAATGTAATTAAAAATGGAGGGCTTGTGATTAGTTTTTCTTGGCACTTGGACCTGTTTTTCTTCATAGGAGTCTAATGAATCCTGTTGTAATAGTAAAGGAATGTAGCTATTGAATTCAAGCTCTTCAAGTTAAAGATGAGGGTAGTTTCTTGTATGTGATGGGAACTAAATGGATACGATTTTAGTCTTCATATTAAAAGGTGAATGATTTCAAATGGGGTATGAAATCTTCTCAGCTTTATTTTTTCTCTTTTCTCCTTTTATTTCTGTGTTTCCCATGTCCTTACTTCTTTTTGAACAACACCTGCTTAACTTCAGTGCGCTTCAAGTGTGAGGTTTTTCCTCTCTGAGCTTTGTCACTGCATCTCTGTCTTGTTTTAGCATTAAATTACAAGTCCTGGTACAGAACTTCCTTTGGAAAGTATTGTTAAAAAATTTATTGGTAATTGGATAAAAAAGTTAACTACTGGAGGCAAACTTCTAATTGTGATTGAGTGAAAAGTCAGGAGGGTCATGCTGTAATGGTAAGCAAAGGTAAGCAAACATTTTCTGCTGCTGAACATGTTTAGAAAAGCAAAGATGATTGCATGCCATCTCACCATTCAAGAGTTAGCCCAGTTTTTTTTCACAGTCTTAGATCTTCCATCTTACATGTAAGTTAGTTCCATCCCTTTAGCTATTGCTTACATAAAAGATTAACACTGGAAAGGAATGCAATGTAACTTTTTTTTTTTATATATAATGTATTCTAGCAGCTGCAAACAAGGGTATAATTGGCCAGCTCTTCACTGGGCATCAGTGATCACATAGACTTTTTTGGAGTATCAGTATTTTTTCCTTGCTACTGGAAACCTGCAGACCATAAGTACTAAATTAACTGAAAATATTTGTGAAAGTACATTCCACTGGGATATTAAAAGAGTATATTTGTAAAGCAGAAGGGGAGACTTTTTTCCAAGACATGAAAGATGTCTTTGAGCACTTTAATTAATCTGTGAATATCACTACTTAGGAGTCCAAATAAATCACACTGTATGCCTGCCAAAGTAGATCGTGCTTTTCACAAGAAAGTAGATTAAATATGTGAAACTGACTCACAAAGTTAATGTTTCCCACCAGTAATAACATTCACTTCTATGTACTTATGTCTGTTAACATGACTCACTAAGTTCTTTTGCTTTCTTTTGTGAGATGGATGGCAGCAGAATGAATTGTACGGCGTTTCTGAGCTGTATCTCAGCCAAGATTTTGCTGCTGAAGAAGATCTAGCAAATACATCTTAAGCAAAGTGTTAAAAGACCTGGCTTTGCAGTGTCTGGTTTAGGCACTGTGATGTCAGGAAGGGGTATGTACGTAAGGTAGTATTTTGACACCATCACCACGCAGGTTGTTTAGTTTAATACAGCTGCTCTACTTGGGGAGGCATTCTGAATTAATTTGACTGTGTATATACTCTTGCACTTGCACATATACAATGTGTAGTTGAAAGGAAGAAGTTTCAAAGGCAAAAAGGACAACTAAGTACCTGTTTTCTATTCCTTTTGAACGTTTCCTAGTATGTAATTGTATTTAGAAGACGGAGAAAGTATCTTTGAGACTAAAACTATAGTTTGGAAAATCTTGGTTCTTTTCATAATTCTGCTGTAGATTTCCTCAGAGATTTTCAGCTAGATGCTTAGAGTCTGCTCCTATGCTGTGTTCTGTGGTTAATTTTGAAAGCAGATGAGAGGCAAAAATACTTTGCAAATTGTTTTTCAGTGGACTATAGAGTGAAGTGGATGTACGTGTGGAGTGGAGATGGAACAGGCTGAGGGAACATAAGGCAATGGCTTGACTGTGTTGGAATGGAGAAAGAGCAAAAACTGGAGCGAATTCATTTTTAAAAGGCAGTCTTGAGTGAAATATTTACAGTTAAGAAGGACAAAATAAGAATTGAATATTTCCTCCTTTTCACTGCAGCTCATAATAAGCAACTCTGAAGTCATCCCATAAACTGCAGGGGAAACAATTGTCTTGAGTCATGTAGACAGGTTAAATACAGAAACTGCAGCTTATTATTGTAGGGTGTGACATACCAGAACTGTGTTTCCTGTTCAACTTGGATTAAGGCAGTTGGTTTCACAAGAGCTTTTAAAAAAATGGATGCAAGTTATTTTTGTCTTGTTTCTATGCCAAATATTCTTCATCCTCTGCCTCCTTTGTGCAACCTGATAAAAGGGCATTCAGCACATATCGCTGTGAGCAAAACATTTCTTACATTTCTTCGAAAGTGTTCTTTACAGACGGTTGTGGTGATTTATAGCTGTAATGGGGCAAAATAATGATCTTGGTCATGATGCATGAGCATTTATACCCATCTATCTGAGATCAAAATTCGGTCCATAAGCTTTGAAAGATTTTTTTCTTCCTTTAGTACTGTAGGTGGGTCTTGCTTTTTCATAAATGTGTTGCTGTAGAAAGCATGACCAGTAAGGAACACTTCAATTCTTGCTCTAAAATTGTTTCAGAGATTTCTTTAAAACATTCCAGATTGTATCCTAAGGAAATGAGGGACATTTCCACAGGTATGATCGCCAGGTGCAGTTCTTGTGTTCCTACATCACTTTCATCTACGTGTAAAGTTTAGAAAGGCTAATATGAAGCAGGATTGTACATTAGACTACTTGTAAAGGTTTAAAAAAAAAAAAAAGTTGTTTTCCAAGGTGGGGGGCCTGGTAAATAGTCTGCAGCTGATGTGATTATTGGTACAAAGTGAAGTGTAAGAGCCAGACCTGGAGCCTTGACTGCTTCACAGGAAAAAGTTTTCCATTTTTTTGGGTTGCTTTTTATTGGCCTTAGGTGCTGGCCGCATTCGTCATGCACTTTGCAGCTGCTGGCTGAATATAACATGCTTTCTGCTACTGTACTGCACATGAAATCAAGGGAAAATTACCATAAATTTTCCACCCAGTGTACTTCCATTAATTACTTTTTTTGGTAGGAACTGTTCGGCTCCTGTTTCAAGAAATAAGACTGGAGTTTGGCCTGTCCCCTACTCCAGATATGGAGGGAGCTCCTGAGAGCAGGGAGCCTCCGTAGACTGGCTGCAGTAGTAGTACTGGCAGGGCCACTGACTTTAGGGAATTGGTTTAGCATTAATTCTCCCTTTGATCTCGAGGATGCACTGCCAGCATTTTAAAACTCAGCTTCCTGAGTTGTTTGAGCTTACACTTAAGCGGTGACTGCTTATTTCATGGCTGTAGTATTTTTTTTCCATGTTGCTGTTGATGTTCTGGACAGAAGAAACATAAATACCTTGGACTGTTTAGCTCCTTTCGAAGGTTGTAACCCATAATATGCTTCCTGATGATGCTGCCAGGTGGATTTGACTGGACTATCTGATGTATTTTTGTTGTGATTGGTGTTAGTCTGGTACTTCAAGTGCTACTTGCATAAAAACAGTTTCACTGAAAACTTAAAAGGAACAGTATTTTTAATATAATTACAGAATTGGAAATGGTAGTGAGCTGCAGTGTTCAAAAGTTAAGGCTGCAGGGACTAATGGAATAGTCTCGGCTGTTTTAAGGGGAAGTACCTTCTAGCTTTAAGGAATGTCTGGGTGTTTCAGTTTGATCTATTTCATTAAAGTTGTGATATTTTCAATTTGCTCAGCAAAACCAATTTAATTAAAAAAATCCTCTCTCTCTTGTGCCATGGCCTCACAAATCCACCTATCGTAGGAAATTCCATGTTGTGTTGATAGCAGGATTTTTTTGGTGGGTGTTTTTTTTTTGTTTTAGTTGGTTTGTTTGGCTTTTTGTTGGGTTTTTAAATTCTTTTTTGGGGGGGTGGGTGTACTAAACCAGGAATGCAACTTCTTGCATTCTTTTGTGAGACTTACTGGATAATAAAAATGAATTGTTTAGGAACTAAAAGAATTTTTCAGTAAATTCTTGTCAGCTAAAAATGTTATTTTCCTTGCAATAAATGAACAATTACCAAATATCTTAGTATCTGCAATTTTTAGAAATGGAGAAAGTTGATTTTAATTTTGCTTTTTATAAAAATTACTTGCTCCGGTAACAGCATCCATCTTGACTGAAGCAATTTCTACCCTTAAATTTAAGTACATTTAGGTAGGGTTGTGGCTGATACAGCTGTTTTCATGATAAGTATCTATTTTCAACAGGAAAGATTATGGCTTGTTGACATTTACATGCCAGAAAAGAAACCACATTGGCTTTTTAAAGTTTAAATTTAGAAGTAAATGGACTGATTTTTTGCTTTAATATATCCATAATAATAATCAGACTTGCAGTGACTGGCAAATAAGCAGAAGCTTTTTTCCTGTGGCTGGTAATGTTAGGTACTATTAGGTAATATTAGGTACTATTTGGATATTAATGCTTTTGTTTTATTCCTTGGAATAGCATTTTGAATCTGACAAAATGCCTGAGTGAAAGCCTGAGTGGAGGTAGCGCAGTTATCATTTCCATTACAAACTTGTCCAATGTAATTATCGATAAATTTAAAAACATTGGCAGCCTGAGTTGAGGGGAAACAGTGTGAGAAAAAAGGTTTGGGATTGAAAGAAGAGATTCCCAGACATAAACTGATGTTGCTGGCAAAGAAAGGAAGACGGGGAAAGCTTTGTTTCACTGTGTATATGTATAGCTTAGTGGTGGGTAATTTCTTAGACTTTAATGGAGACATGATTAAAAGATAAATAGTGGAGTAGTGTTTTGGTAGCATTAATTTTGCTGTGTGAATTTCTGAAAGGGTGAAAGGCTGATGGGAGCCCTACTTCTGCTCAGGACCCTGTGGCTGCCATCTGTACTGTGAATAAAAATGGGGCAGGGCACAGGCTTGAGCACTGTCAATAGAATATTGTGATTAGCTTGCTCCCTGTGCCAAGAGTGGCATGCACATCGGGCAAGGATCTTCCTCCCCCGGATAGTGCAGTGATAGTCTAGAGCTGATTCCCAGGAACGCTGTCCAAATACCACCTGGGATGAAGGTGGTATCAGGGGATAGGGCTTGGGACTTTTTTCCAAGGCACAGAGTCAGAGGTCTGTGTTAAGCTGGGGCTGTGGTGTTGTAGGGTTTCTACATTCTGGCTGGTTTGTAGCATATCCTGAGTGATCTAAGCAAATCAGAGAGGTTAGAGTTGATCTGAAGACCACCTCAGCTCACAGAGCAGTCTAGGAGGACAAAAGCGGCAAAGCAGGCTAGCTTTATCGTAGCTTAAATCTATTTGTCTCTTTACTTCCTTTTTCTCCAATTTTCTGGCCTGTAAGTGTGAACTTCTTCGCCAGCCTGCCTCTGTTCAAAGGCATCATGAAAAATGCATGAAGGATGAAGGCTGCTCCATGGAGTACTGTAAAGACTTATTCTGTGTATATAGAAGCATAGACTGGTTTTGGTCGGAAGGGACCTTTAAAGATCATCTAGTCCAACCTCCCTGTCATGGGCAGGGACATCTTTCACTAGATCGGGTTGCTCAAAGCCCCATCCAACCTGACCTTGAACACTTCCAGGGATGGGGCATCCACAGCTTCTCTGGGCAACCTGTTCCAGTGTCTCACCACTCTCATTGTAAAAAATTTCTTCCTTGTATCCAATTTAAACCTACCCACCTTCAGTTTAAAACCATTGCCCCGTGTCCTGTCACTACAGGCCCTAGTAAAAAGTCTCTCTCTCTCTTTCTTATAAGCCCCCTTTATGTGTTGAAAGGTTGCAATAAGGTCTCCCCAGAGCCATCTCTTGTCCAGGCTAAGCAACCCCAACTCTCTTATGTGGGGTTACTGCACAGTGGCAGGAAAGAATATTACAGCTTCAGAAAGCCATCAATCTCCTGATGCTTCAGGGACAATGCAGTAGCTTCTTAGCTGTGATTACTATTTTTGAGCTCATTAGCTAGTGATTTGGGGGAGTGGAGATGCTGGACCTCTGCATGTGTAGATGTGTCTCCCATTTTGGGGGTGAGTGGTTGAGTGGACAAGGTAGTAAGAAGAGTCTAGAGTCTCTGCTAAGGAGTAGCAAGTTTCTAGGTAAGGCAAAACTGTAGTTTTGATTGGCTTTTCTGTCATGCTTTATTTCTACTTGTTGCCTTCTTAAACTAAAGAATTGCTTTGTTTAGATCCAGTTACTTTCTGCAGGTTACGAGCTCCTCAAAGGACAGAACCACAGATAAAAAGCCCACTATTATTAAATTTTTGTTCTTTTTGGCTATTTTAATGTTGACTTTCTCATTCGATCTCTTCTGAACCCTCTAGGAAAGTTTAAAGTCACTGAAGCCAAAGAAAGTGCTTGTATTCTTTGTCTCAGCCAGCTAGCTCTCTGAGTATGTCACTACTGGTTTTCTGTCCCTGAAGCTGACTGATAGTAAGGCATATCAATAGTTTTTCTATACATTGCTTCCAACTTCTCATGTGTGAAGTTTACTTTGAGCTGATCAGTTTTGCATGGTTTCAGCAAAGTCACAGAAGCTATTAGCTATCCTGAGAGATAGCTAACTCCTCCTAACCCCTTCTGGAGGCTGCAAGACAGTATTTAGTCGGGTATGAACTATCGCAGTGATAACTGATGTATCTCCTACACTTAATCCTTTATAATTGTGCACACTCAAGTGCAAAGGAGGAATAAACTGTCAGGTTTTATATATTTCTAACCCTCCACTACAGTGTTATCTAGAAAAATACAGAAGACATACTTCTTAAAAACACTCAAGAAGGAGAACACAGCATACCCTTGTTACAGAAAGAAATGTGGTGAACAGGGCTTTTTAGTAATCACCACCTACACTGGCCTTTATGCAAAACTGGAGTCAGCAGAACAGAATGAATAAGATCTAATCCCCCACCTTGTCCTGCCATTCCAGTCCCATGTGCCTACGCAAATATTCTGGCCCTGCTGCAAACCACCCCTAACTCAAGTTTCCGTAGCCAACCTGCAACCTGGAAGCAATGACTCCCCTGCCAGTGTTTCAGAAAAAAACTAGTTGTTGCATGAGCGTTGGTCTGCATTTTTGGGCAGTGGGTCGCTGTGGAGGGTTGAAGAGTGGTCCTACAAAGTGTCCCCTTTTGCTGACTGAAACCATACTGTCCCAGATTGTCACTGTGCCCTTAGCTAATTAGCTTGCTCTTGGCAGGTCAGCTGTTGTTTCTGCTATGCTAGAGCAATAAATCTTGGCTCACTTCCACCTTTTCTTACTAACTGGAGTGAATAGGATGACATTGTCTCCATTAAAGGCCAATTTAAGTGAATTGAACAGTTTCTTCCTAGCAAAACCAGTGTTTTCAGAACAATTGTTCTGCTGTTTCTTATTTACTTTATCATTTCAGAGAGAATGAGCAGCGGTTGAAATCCTGCTGGGTACGAGAGATCGGATTACAGTGGTGTTCTCAAACTTCAAAATTTATCTTTTAGTTTTGGGGCCCTGAAATTCAGCTGCTTCATGATTTCACACTTTGCTTCACAGCCGTAAGAGCTGGAATTCTTTTTAGTGATAATTGAGGTTGTCATCTAATCATGTACACTCTTTTGTGACATAAAAAGCAAAATCTCGAGAACTGGTAATACTGAAACTTTCTGAATGGCTGAACACACCAGCTTCATCTGAAGCCAGTAAGAAATCTGAATGCTTCATATCTTTACAATTCAGAAGTCAGTTGAAAAATCCATAGTGAGAAATACACTTTATCTCATAAATGACCAGTCTTTTACCTTTCCCTTCAATGAAATCCAATGAAAACTGTATGTTTTCTAGGGTGATGAAATTTTATTTTTGAGTAGTATCCCCACACCAAGCTCATTCCACTTCATAAAGTAAGTGGGAAAACCACATTCTAATGTAGCAAAGGATGGGAATGTGTAAGTATTGTGGAATATTATGCAATTGCACTCACTTACCTGCAGTCAAAAGGAATTCAGAAATGTAAACAAACATAGGCTATGTGTTTGTTGTTTGTATTTGTTTTCTTCTGAAGCAAAGATACTGGCCTCTGCTGGAGCCCTGTCAGCATTGCATGTGACAGGACAGATGCAAAATGGCATAGCCTGTGTCCACCTGTAACCTTTTTGTAACTGTCTGTCACCTTCTAGGTAACGCTCGGCTGCACTTTCTGGTCCTGGTGACAGGCTGTACATCAGTGGGAAAAATCCTGGACGCTGAAGTTTACAAAATTACTGCAACAGATTTCTGTCCTCTCCAGGAAGAAACCAAGGAAGAGGAGCGTGTTACTGCCTTGAAGAAAATACTGAACTCTGGGATGTTCTATTTCTCCTGGCCTAATGCAGGCTCAAACTTTGACCTGACTGTGCGGGCTCAGAAGCAGGGTGATAACCACTATGAATCTGGTAACTCGTTCTTCTGGTTAGTACTGCATGTTATACCGAAGTCTTCTGTCATCCCCACCTGTATCTTATTGGTCAAACATTCTCAGAGGGAAACAAACGTATGCATTTCAGGTGCACCCCCTTCATTTCATTGTCATGTCATTTTACAGGGCATGTAGCCTTAGTGAATTCATGGTAAACCTGAGTCAAATAAGTAACTTCTGTTTAATTAAAATTAATCTGACAGTGAAATGCAATTCTAATAACTGGACATTTTGTGTTTTTAAGAAGGAAACACAAGATGTATTGCTCACACTACAGAAACATGTCTCTACATGTCATGAATAGTTTCCCCTGCAGTTCTTTTTAATAATTTGCTTTAAAAGTTATCTAATAGAAACCTGCACTTGAACTGTTCATAAATCCCATCATCTCTGCTGAAGTATCTTCTATTTCTTAAAAGTGTATGTGTTTAAAGTCTGTAGTTTAATGTTTCCATAATGTGCCCTACTTTTTGTGTTGAAAACATCAATATTAATATGTTTGCAGCTCAGTGTAAATGTATGTTCCACAGAAGGAAACTCCTGTGATACTCTGCTCTGTACTTCTTACTTTCTTGTGCTTATAAAGCAAATAAAAAGTATTTCTTGTTGTGGTAAGTATTGTTTGAGTGGAAAGGAAAACACACAGATGCTGGGTTTTTTCTTCCCTAGGTGGGTGTAATTCAGTTTCGTTTGCTTTGCAAGTTCTGGCAGAATGCTTGAATTCCTATACCCTAATTTTTTTCTTTTTAAACAAAAATATAGTCACACAGGAAGCATAGATGAACTGGAAATAAATTAGGATTATATGATGTAGGTGGAAGATAACTGGCAGAGTTAAATGTGGGTGTGCTGCTAGAATGTGTGATAAGTCTTGTTACCCGAAGTAGGTGAATATTAAATAAGCAAAAAAGTTCATAATGGGTGATAAATAAACATGAGAGAGCAGTTCATTCAGGCTAAATAATCTTTCTAGCTATGATGTGATTTTGACTGGTAAGATCTTGTGTTTTAGTTTAACTCAGAAGAGAGATAGATAAAACTTGCTTTCAGCTGTGCTAATTACGCATCCCTCTCAAAAAGCTCTCCAAGCATGTCAAGTTAGACACATAGCACAAATGAGCTATATTCCAGTGATGAAACTCCTGAGGTGGCAGTATCCCTTAATAAAGAAACAACCTTTAAAGCAACTCTTTTTACCTGTACTGTCTGTTGAAATTTTTCTTCTTGGAAGATAAGTATTTGAACTTTCATTCTTTGCTGCTTCTGGCTAATCTAGAAGTAGCCCTTGAAGAGGTTCCATTCTCCTATATGTTGTAGAGCAGGGATGAATGGCGACAACATCGCATTTAGGGCAAAAAGATGTTCCAAAGAAAATTTATCTTAAGGCAATTATGTAATATAGGAAATTTCAGGCCAAACAATAGATTCTTGAGAAAAGTAAACAATGGGATAAATAGTTACGTGATGAAAAGACAACTTAGTTATAAGCAACACAAACTGCCTATTAAATGAACTGCAACAACAACAGAATTCTACTGGAATTTGTCTGAGTGAGGACTTCCTCTGTGAGTAGAGCTAGAAGGAGGTGGAAGAGATACCAAAAATTGTTTTAGAGCTGCTTTTTGTTACATACTTAAGCTTAAAAATGTAAGAATGACTTGCACCTTTTTCAGAGAAATGCTGTACTCTAGAAGAACAATTCTTCAGGGGTTTCGCTAGATGTAATAACTCTTGTACAGATCTGCTGTTGAGCAGTAAATATCATAAAAGGGATTTTGTTGGCCCTCATCTGTGACTAAAGGCACATTTTGAAAAATGAAATGAGGAAAACTATCATAATAGAAGAGACTAGCATCACTGTTAACCAGGCATGATAGGTTTCTTGGGTTGTTGATCTTAAAATAAATTGAAGGTTAAAACAGGCATTCCTCTTAATTTTAGTAGCACTTTTTGCAATATCTCCGTTGACTTATGGGTCCAGTTTCTGCTTGGAAAAATTTTCATGAAAATCCTGGTGGGTTTTAAAATGGCTCTTCATCCTGTAGTGTATGCTAAGGTCCGGGCACTACTGTTCAAAATTAGCTTGACAGCACTGTAATTTATGAAAAAGATTACTAAAGATAAATGTATTTCTGGAGCTGAAAGAGGTGACATTTGCATCTAAATTTATAAGACAGAGGTACAAGATATAAGGACAACACCTTGGTGGCAGCTGTGCTATTAAAATTTGCCATGTTCTGTTCACTGTACTAGTTCAGAAGGATTTCTTCCTGAAATTTCCTGGTTTTGGATAAAGTAAAGGTACAATAGAAAAAGGGTCACAAAACATTAAGTGCTTAAATTAGTGATTGTTGTGGGGTGGCACCCATGCCTGTCTGTCTTATTTTATTCAGTAATGTATCTGTATGTTGTTGAACCTTTCAGGAACCAGCTATTGCACGTGCCCTTCAAACACTACCAGGTGAACTGCTCTGACTGGTTGCTGAAAGTGATCTGTGGTGTAGTGGACATTCGCACTGTTTATGCTTCCCACAAGAAGGCGAAAGCCTGCCTCATCTCTCGTATCAGCTGTGAGCGAGCTGGTGCCCGGTTTCATATTCGAGGGGTCAATGATGATGGACATGTGTCTAACTTCGTTGAGACAGAGCAGGTAAGTGGATGTATCCAATAGCTTTGAATAATTCAGTCCACTTAAGTTTAATTGGGGCAGAGTTTCCAACAAGAATTAAAGCAAGTGTTTTTTCCAAGAATATTTAAAATATTATTGCATGACAGATCTATTTGTTCTTGCCCATTAAGCATTTCTTTGCGATCTGTTATTTTTCTGTGTTTCTGACTTTTCCGTGCACGCAATTTTCACTAATACATTTGATTTTTTTTCCTGAATGTGAAAGTCTGGCCATTTGATATCGTAGTGAAATACAGACATGGGTTCTTAAACCATTCAGAGAGCTCTGTGTGTTAATTCATGCGAAATCAACATGTGTAACACTAAGTTTCTCAATTGCACGAAACTTGCTTAGCATTATCAGTCATGAGGCCCATGTATTAAACAAAAGAATGTTTTCAAATCTGTTCCAGAATAAGTGTCCTACTTTTATACATTCTGCATACATTTTAAAGTACATTTTTTCTAAAATTCATCATGTTTCCTATGCTATAGAATGTTGGAGAAGAACTAGTTTGAAAGATTTTCTAGAAAGTAATGGTCTCTACATTTCATTTCTCTTTCATTCATTTTAAGAATCTCTGTTGGTCCATACCACCAGGTTTGCTGGGCTAGCCACTGAAAGTCCCTTGCACTACAGTGGCATAACTATGTCTACACTGATGTAAAAGAATTTGGTTAGGGATGTTGGGGGTATTTTCAGCAAAGACTAGAGCTGAGATTTGCTTTTGGCTGTAAGGAAGTCACTTAGAATCATATAAAATCTTATGATCATAAATATTCATGTTTCAAGTTACTCCTGTCTGCCTTATTGGATTGAATCCATCACTTCTTTGTACAGTAAGTTTTTCAGCTATAAAATGAGGGTGATTATTAACTTCCTGCGTCACAGGACTTCTGCAGACCAGTGGGGACAACATTTGTAGAAGGCAAGTTGTGTATGCTGTGCTATGGTGAAGAAGAACTCTCAGCGCCCAAATATATCATTCTAGTTAAGAGGCAGCTGCCCAGCAAAGGAGCAGTGTTCGCTGGGAATCAAATAATCTTTGGCTAGTAAAGGAAACAGAAAAAACACCATCTTTTTAGAGTCAGGCAAATTCCAGAGCAACTCATTTTGGAAGAGACTTTGCTCTATATTCCCCTTTGCTTTGTGGGGGATTCTCTCCAGTGAGAGGTGGTATGACACGGTGTTTATACATACATGGTACAAACCTTATTTCCAGCTGATGCTGAGACAAAATATATGGGTGAAATGCATTCAGCAGGCTCCCTTGATTGACACAGCCAAACAAAATAACACAGAGTAAGTTGGTTTTATTACACATGGAGCTTACTACCTTGAAAGTGAACAAAAAGCAGTGGACCCTGAAGAATCTGAAATCTTCTGTGCCAGCTGAAATGAGTGCTTTCTTATTCAAGTATAATCACCTTTTCCTTTTTGAATAGAAGTAGTAATTACTAGCAGTCAGAACCGTCACACAGAAATGGATGTCTCTATAAGCAGAATAGATAAATGGCTGGTAGTAGTTATCAACAAAGGACAAGGATCAACAGGGTTCTAAAATTTGATTGTTTTCAGTGTCTTCTTGGGCAGATCCACAAAACTGTGTATGTAGTGTAGATTGTTTTTATATGTGTATGTATGTGTCTATATATGTAGGTACACATACAATGAAAGTAGATTGCTTAGGTGATGCTCATAAGGGGAGGCTGGTGAGACGTCTCTATGTGACTCAGTGAGTGTAGCATAGACATGCTTAAGCTAGCAGTGTCATTACTTGTTCCAGAAGAGTTATAGCTGTCACTGTAGGACTGTGCCTGACTGCTGAGGGTGGCATCCCCCCTCAAAAGTGCCCATACTTTAGCACTAGTATTTCGTCATGCCATTGTGTGAGTGTAGTGGCTCACACTCAGTGCTGTCCTTTCTGTTATCCCACTGCATGAGGTAGGCATGCCTGCAGGCACCTGTTTGTCCAAAATCCAGCAATATTTGGGCACTTTCAAAATTTACTCGAAGATGTTGCCTTGTACAGCTTTAACCTCTTCACCTGGTTCTGCCTAAGGACACATGTAGACTTCACAGCGCTGCATTGCTCAGCAGAAGGCCTGGAGGAGTTGCAGACTGGTATTCCCCAGTCTGCTGGTGAGGTTTGATCCCTAAGACATGCTCAAAGCATGCACAATGTTACACATGTGACTTTCTGCCTGGTGGTCAGAGTTCTTATCAGGGATGTGGGTGGCTTTTTGCTCATCTCCCTCCTTTTCCTGGTTAGCCTGCATTTTCAGTAGGCTGGCCTGGCAGCTTTCTGCTTAGTGTTCAGGCTTCCACAAATTCTGCTTGTTGGATGCAAACTCTTCCCCTGCAGTGCTTGGGTCTCTAATATCAGTCTCTGAATTCTCTGCTAATAATTCTCTTTTGTGCCTCTGCTCCAAAGCAACTGCAAGTCAAGTCCTGCAGTATCTGCATCTTTTCTAGAAAGTCTGTCAGTGCATTGGGAGATGCAGATAGGTCTGTTCCTATCTGCAGATAGGAATTTTCCCCTGGGACTTGGGAACAGAAGAAGGGACATATGCCATTTTAAGTAATAACTTGGTACAGTCTGCTATTTTAGTTGAGTGCCTTCTCATGAGCATTAGTGCAAAGTAAGTTACTCGGGATTTGAAGAATGTTCTGTTGCTGAAATGCAGAGGAAAGAAAATGTTAGAAAGGGATGTCAGCGTTCTTTCAGATCAGTCTCACGCTTTCAGATCAGTGCGGCACTGCACTTAGCAGTTGTCTAATTATGGGAAATACTTCTGCTCACTAGTTGGGTCAGAAGTAACTCATTCTATTTAATTATATTCCTGGAGCACATTATGTTGCAAGTGATTAGCATGAAAAATGATATGGCCTTTGCATCCCAGCAGAAAACCTGGGGATTGGCTCCTGGTAAGTGGCAAAACAGTACTTGGTTGCTAATGCTTCCCTTAGCGGGGTCTGGGTCAGACCCTTCACAGGAACTGCTGTGCTTTGTTCCCGTTCAGCCAGGGGCAGCTGAGAAGTGGGAGGACTGAAGGATTTTGAGCGTTATGCAACTGAGTAAGCAAAAGCACAAGAGTGAATCGGTTATAGGGTGAAAGGCTCGAGTAGGTTGAAAATTATAACAAGGGTTTGCAGTTTTAAAGGATTGTGTAGTTTTGTTTGGTTTTTGTTTTTAAAGGAGAAAAGAAGGTTGCTGTTGCTCATGGTGAGAAATACTAGTTTTACCAAAATGCCTGTCCTAAGAAAGCGAAGTTGGGCTAACCACTGGGATGCCAGAGATCCAGTTCAAGCTGGCATCCACTTAGCATTAGGAAGGAAGAGTCCTAGAATAAACTCTCTCCTACTTTCATAGTAGACTACTGACTAATCGCCTGTGAGGTAATATCTTGGCTGAATAACATTTTGTTGCCATTTGCTGCAGCCTGTACAGTATAATGGCATGCTGGCTGTGTGCTTTCATAGATAAATAGCACCCAAGGATTCTGAAAAGCCAGGACTTTTCCCCCCTTTATAGGAATTACTTCTAAAATTTTTCTGGTTTTAGAAGAGGGAGAAACAATTAGTCTTATCTCCAGGCAGCTCTTTTATGCATAGATGGTATGCTTTTGTCTCCCACTGAGTTAGCCTTGTGGCATTTTAACTCTGCAATGAGTCATTTTTTGTGGGCTCACTTAACTGCTGTGACTCACAGTGTTTGAGAAGAAGGGGGAAAAAGTTAAATATCTCACTTCACTTTTGCTTTTCAAAAAAATCCCCAACTTACTAGTAGATCTTTCAGATATTTGATCATTTGGCTTGCATCTTTACAAAGAAAAAAGAAGAAAGAAAAAATGGTAGGAAACACTTAAGGAAAAACAAAACATGACGGGAAGAGAAAATAGGGCTTTTTTGAAATCTCTCTAATGTCTACTTCCAGATTTGCTGCCAGTATTTTGTAATGGGATGGCAGCCCTTTCTACTTGCAGTGTTGCGGTTAATCCTCAAGTAGTTTTAAAATCACACTCTGTTTCCCAGTGATAGCTTTAATGTTCCCCTTCACCCTTTTCTTCCTCCCCTATTAATCCCCTAAAGTTGAGACTGTATCGCATTCTTTTCTGCTGATAGCATTGAGAAACAAGCATGCTTTTTTCATTTAGTTTGTGTGCCTGTCACTGTTTACATTTCAGCTCCTCCCCCAGTTACCCTCCAAAGAGTTGTGCTAAATTCTTAGTATCTTAGTATGTGACTTACAGGGAACAGCTCTAATTTACCAAAGATAAATTAATGGTTTCAGTTGTTTTCCCCTTCGTGGAACTGTTCAATAAAGAAAATGGAAACCTTGACAAGGCATTAAAAGGAAATGCCATGAATTTGGATTAACCTTCCCTTTCTTCCAGTTTATGAAAAAAATGTCGGGCATGGATTAAGAAAAATGATCCCTATTTCACAACAACCCCTAGACCAACAGCTCTCCAGGAGAGGAACGGATGCAATCATGTGGTTAATTTATTTTCTGGATCAAGTTTTAGTATGGCCCCAGGCAGGGCAAAGAGGATTATTTTGCAAGTATATCCTTGGATCTCGTGTCCTGAGTTAAAGGGACTCACAGAGAGGTATGTTTAGGCCATCTGTTATCCATGCACTTTGTGGGTTGTGTGGCAGAGCTGGGGATCCCAGAACAGGCCATGTAAGTATCCATTTTGTCATGGACTGTGTCTCTGTGCCCCTTGAGTCTGTAATGAATTTTGCCATTTGAAGTTGTGACTGGATAATTATTTTCTTCTAATGAAGCTGAGTGATGGAGATTAGTGAATAAATTATTCCAAGTGATGAACGGGAGCAGCACTGGGATTAGAACACCAACTGATTGATGTAGATATTTGCTTCTTGCTCAGAATTGGTACCAATTTGCTTCTTGCTCAGAAGCTTGCTAGCAGTACTTGTGCATGAAGCCTGTGTTCCAGGAAAGGTCTTTGGATCACAGGGGCAGGGTCTGACCCTACGCAACACAATAGAAAGATTGAGAAATGTTCTCTTGAACTGTCAGCACTATCACCCTTGATCCTGGAGTTGGAGAAAGAGACCACAAAAAGAGTCTGAGACAGCAGAAGTTGAAAGAAAAACACGGCAAATTCTAATACCAGAGGTTGGAGGACAGGCAATCTATTATCAAGGCGAAGAGATCCTCCACATGGGTTAAGTATCCAGTTGCTATTATGTTGTCTGATGGGAAACTGCAGGAAATGTGTCTGAAAATCCATCCAGCTGACTGGATTGGATTGTTCTATGGGCCAGGCCCTTTGAGATTAATGAAGTAGTCCTTGAGTGTTTTGAGGATTTGATAGGAATGAACATTCTTCCTGGGGCAAGTAGGTAACAACTTGCTGACATTTTGGATCTAAGACAAAAGGTAAGACTTCATAATAGTTTTATGATGCCCAAAGACAAAGATTTAGCAGTATGTATCAAAGTGTTGTCCAAAATGTAACTGATTGTTGTTGAACTGTTAGAGGAAAACTCGTGTGATCTTCTTGGATGTATTTCTCGTCCGTGAGTTAAGGAAAACAGAGGACAGGAAAATTCTGGAAATAAAGTGCTTTTTAAGAAGGAATAGTTTCTTTTCTTAAAGAACTGTTCAGCTTATGTGTAGTGCCTTAGAATAAGAGAAATGGATCTGCTAGAGGACAGGGTAATAAAGTCAAAATTAGAACGACAAAAAAGTGGGGCAGATATGTGCTTGTAGAAAACATGACATTGTGAACGAAAATGATCAAGGCTTGGAAGAATATGAGAAAAGAAATTCTGTACTTAATCATGCATAAATGCTGGAACTGCATAAGCAATGAAGTTGGAATCTTTTATTTATGAGTGTAATTTTAACCTGGATGTATTATCAGTGCTTATTTAAGATTTTAACAAATGTGGTTTCTTATAGTGTATATGGGTGTTAAGATTATGTCCATTCCTGAACTGGAAAGTCGTCTTAGTCTCAGTCTTTCAACCTGCTCGCTTAATACGTCTGCTGGTAGGAAGGCTGTTGCCACTATTATTGTAAAGTCAAGTGGCATACATAGTAGAAGGCAATGTAAAGATCAGGGGTCATGTTCCTTGGGGTGGTGAATGAAGAGTAGGGGGTATTGCTGAAATTTAGGGAAGATTTGCACAGTTGTAATGCTTAATGCTTACAGTCTGTTTAGGAAGGAATGACTGGCAGAAAAGGGTGTTACTCTCCCACTCATTAAAAAATACTAGGTCTTTTTCCAACTCACTGGCAGCTTTGAAGAAAATAATTTTGGATTCATCTGGGTCATGAAAATGAGGTGAAAGGATTGTGAAAGACTGCAGAATTGCTCCAGAGAACAGAATGATGAGTGTTGCAAGTGAAAAGAAAAAAAATATGTGCTAATGTGGAGAACTTTCTTGTGAATGACTGTGTTGGAGAGGCCATGCTCCCGGTTCAGACACATCTGAATTTCTAAAAGGTACATGGTAATGTGCATAAAAATGTCAGTTTCTTTAGAATGCCCTATCATCATAGGGGAGTTCTGTATTAGACCTCATCCTGACAGAGGTCGTCCCCTGCCCATCACATCAGATGTGGGCATCCTGTTTAGATCACAGGAATGATCCACAAATAGTTTGAATTTTTTTTGTTGTTGTTCAGTTCTCCAAATGGACAGTTTAATGAGCAGAAAACAGTTAGAAGAGGTAATGGGTGAAAACCAGTGAACAGAAAATGTGAGTGATAGGAGTACCAAACATCTGTTAACTCTTACAATGTTGAATCACTAGTAAGTGGAAATGTGAGCATCTGTTAATGCAGAAAGGCAGAAATGTTTGTTTTTCTCTTGTGTATTTGGCATAAAGAAGGCAGGTTATATATTCATGGTTTGTAACTGTGAAGTACTTTCCATTTAAACTGTAGCGCAGGAAGATGTTAAACTGCAGGCGTTAAAATTAGAATTATTATCTTTTAATCAGTGGGTCTAGAGAATTTGCAGCTGGGACTTTTAAAAGAGCTGGCCAAAGAGATACTTGAGCTGTCGATTTTTCAGTTAGTTATGGAAGCAGGGTGTTCCAGAAGATTGTAAAGAAAACCGATCCTCTGTAGCAAGCTGTTTGAGTGGCCAAATTGTAGTTCATATGAAACTTTGTCTGTAATCGTCATCATTAGATGTTTCATTTCAACTCATTACAAGGTGATGATTCGTGTCAAATTTTGAACTGAGCCAGTCCTGACTCTTTTTTGCATAGATTCAGGACCTGATTGTCATTTAGTGTGAGTCAGGATAATGCTGGGGCTGTCAGTGGAGCTACACAAATTTGCTTTGCCTTAGAATTGGCTCCTCTGGGTCCATGACTGTGAGAGAAGAGATGATTCAGTGTTTAGCAGTCACTGACTCATCTTGGTACAACCTGTCTCAGTGAGGATGTGATAAAGAGGAAGAAGATGAGCCTGCTCCTCCTGTAGTCCAAATGCAGGATGAACTCTTCTGAGCACAGAAGCGCAAAGAGAGGTGCACCGGTGTGTTGCCATGGTAATTAGCTCCTGCACTCAGATACTGGCAACATTTAGAAAACTTTACTGGGAGAGCATGTTTTAGAGCCATGTTACTCAAGCTGTGAGGCAGGCCTCAGCAAGGAAGCTTCTCTGAGCAACCCCCTCTCTTGCAGGGGATTGTGCTAGGATGAGGTGCAACAGAGAATGGTTCTTAATTCATTGGTGTGAGGCTAAAAACATCAAAACATACAGTTTTGCACTACATCTGGGCTAGCCATCATTCTAACACTGACATTGTGTCCTTGACGAAGTCACTTACGACTTTCATCTTAGTGAAATGGGAATAGTTGTAAGTGCTCTGCAAAAATATTGTAAAGATTAGCTAGATAAAAATGGTGACAGAATATTTAAATATGTACCTCTCTGGTGTATCTATACTTCTTTTCACCTGTAGCTCTAAAAATGATACATTGGTAGTAATTATAAAGATGAGAGGTCAAGATAAATGAAGGCACTTCCCCTGAACCACCCAGCCAGCACATATAGTGGCAAATCCAAAAGCACAAACCACATTAAAGCTGTAGAGTAACCCATTTTCATGTTCTTTTCTATTTTGAGTGCTACTAGCCAGCTGGCAGCAGTTGTGCTAAACGATATGATGCGGTTAGAGAATCAGCTACCTGGATGACCTGGATACCATTCCTCCACAGGGCTGCAGAAGACTCGTTGTCATGCATGAGATAACGGAGATGCGTATCATGTGTATCATGTATTCCCCATGGAAAACAGCCAGGATTCCACTGCTAAGTATAGGCTAGGGGAGTGAGCCGGGCTTTGCACAGTTGCTCTGTGGTCATACTGAATCCGAAGACAGTACCTTTTGTGCTAAGTTAACATGTAATGTAATGCTTTACTTGGGGGCTGGTGGAGGGGGAAGGCAAAGGGGGAAATCAGTCTTTGTACTTCGCATAGATTTGACTCAAAATCAGCTTGTTACCAGTGATCATAAGAACAAATATTAAGGGAGGGTTTGAGGTCTGATGAGGGAAGGAAATGGGGAGTTTGGTGCCTCTTGCTATAAGCCTCCTGGAAAAGCAGTAGATCATATGCTGTTCACTGTATCTCAGAAGGGGAGTGGCAAAGCGGCTGGTTTCACTGAGATTTATTTGGACACTGGCAAAGCACAACGCGCAGTGAAATAAGAAATAGTAAATAAAGCAAGAGATAAGCTTATCCCACACCTGACATTACCCATCATCGGTCACAAGGAGCAATGACATTTTGCACAGTTGAATTTTGTGAGAGAGACAGAGGGAGAGTATATGGCTGGTCTTCCTGAGTGTCTCCACCAGATCAAATCCATTTTCATTGTGGATGAAAGATTCCTTCCTTCCTTGCCAGTGGTGGTGTTTTAAATTTTCTCTTGTTTCTGGTGAGTAGTGAATTGAATCTACTGTGATGACATGAAAGCAAATACGTTATGCTTTGTTCCACTGCCTGTGAGACTATGGAAAAGTGGCTGAGCAGTAAGTGGATACAGTGAGATACGTGGTTTACTTTTTTTACCCTTTGAGTTCAGTGTCTTAAACTGTCACCTGATGAAGGGGTCACAGGCTGATAGATCTAAGTGCAGAACTCCTTCCCTTTATTTTATTTTTGCAGACAATTTACTTGGATGATGACGTCTCTTCCTTTGTGCAGATCAGAGGTTCTGTTCCACTGTTTTGGGAGCAACTGGGGCTTCAGGTAAACAAATAATCAAAAAGCCTACCTTACTTATCTCTCTCGCTACTTATAATTTAAAAGTTACATAAAATTTAATTGTTTTTTTAAATGAGCTGCAAAGCTCATTCTGTGAAAATGCTGAGCTCTTTCATTCTAGGTTTACCGTGTAGGAAATTTTGCGTGTTTAGACAAACAGAACTAAACCAGGCAAATGGCTACAGTTAACTGAAGTTTAACATTTTCATGTGTTCGTGTGCCTCTAAAGGGAACTATTTGTAAGGGACTGTGTCCTAATGTCCTAAGCTGAAGCTTACAGCAATATCTTTATAACATGTTCGATTTGATTTGGAATAACCTTTCCTTCTGAAATGCCTGGTTGGCTTGATGATATTGACCTCCACAATAAAATTGGAGTATCTAGGGATACCAGGAGCTCTATAGGAGCACGTTACCTTGAAACAAAGTATAATGTCTGGATGGCGTGTTTGCTAGATTTCAGTCAAAAGGGTGATGGTGATCTAATCTGATCTTCTGCAAGGCAGAGATGTAGGGTTTCATCAGGAGATTATTGCATCAAGCCTAGTGGGTTACATATGGTCTGTGACTTACAGTTTATATACAGTTACAAGCTCAAATAAGAATCATCCTAGCACTCTTTGCATTCTCTGAACAGAGGGATAAGCAACTGGAATGAGTATGCACATACATGCATATATGTTAGTAGAGAGAATACGTAATATAACTGGTTTTTTAGATTTTTTTAAAGATTATTTGATACTTTTTTATCATTAAATCTAGCACCTAGGTACCATTCAGAACTACTGATTTAGCGCAAAAGGAAGATGACTAAAGAATCTGTGTTGTTGTCTGTTAGCACCATCCAGTACAGTACTTGCTTCTTTTTATAAAGCAGGTCTGCCCGTATGGTGGAGCTGTATCCAGCACTGTTGTTCTGTATGTTATGAAGCCACAGAGCTTTTCCCCAAGTATTTTTGGGTAGTGGGTAGCATCTCTAGTTAAACAGAATTTTCAGCTTTTTAGTAGGGACAGTCTGCTTTTTTTGCCTAATCTGGATTAGGTTATACAGCTTTCATTTATGTTGGCGAATACTCATAACTTATTCCTTAGATGTGAGTGTGCTGGCACTGGTGTTAGAAAGAGTTGCAGAAACCAATCTCATGAAAAACAAAGGAAGATGGTGAAGTACAGGAAACAATGCTTGATCCTATAAATAATTAGCAGTGTAGTTTTTGGAGAGGAAAGAAGCCCTCTGCATACTGTAATAACAGTAGCTAGCATTCAAAAGGAGCTTGAAGCTACTGTTGTCGACATCAATATTAAAAGTCCTATTAGATTGATGGCACAGGATTTCATCCTTCATGTTTTCAAAGGACTGTTCTGATGCTTTTTATTTTCTGTAAATAATGAAAGATGAAAGAACTCAGGGGACACAACCCATGGAACTGGCATAACTGCAGCCTTTTCTGCCGAGGGAAGGGCAGGAGCAATGCTGGGCACACAGCATGCTCGTGTGAGGCAGTGTGGGATATTTGCTGGAGGAAGCTGGCAAAGGGATGTAATTTGTTTGGCCATAAAAAGATGTGTAGGTATCCCTTTGCTTAATGATAATCGTGTTTTCACTTATAATTGTAAATGTTGTTGTCTAATAAAAGCTGTGGCTTTTGTATTAAGGATATTATGTGTGTGGGTGTGCGGAGCGTGTTAGAGGTGTCTGATGCTGTTAGAGAGATGTTTTTCTCTGAAGGAAAAAGGGAGACATCTAGTGATTTAAGACTCTAGCAATTTAAGAAGTTATTTCTCTCTTTCTTCTCTTTCCAATATTTTATTTTAGGTGGGTTCTCATCATCTAAGGCTTAACAGAGGTCTGGAAGCTAACGCTCCTGCCTTCGACAGGTAAGCTTCATTCCACTTCGGCAATAACACAGCAGCCTGGCGTTTAACCAAGATTCCACAACTTTATGCCTTCCTAGTAAATCCTGAGAGATGTGAAACATGTCTCAGATGGTGTTGCCAATCCCCCAGGTGTTGCGGGATTATTAAGTGGGTTTACTTTATTTATTCACTTATTTTTGTGCATTTTCCTTTCTGTTTTCAATGCTAGTTTAATTAATTTGGTCTGCTGGCTTGTTTCTGTAAAAGCTAAGAAATACTGAGTGGTATGCAAAAGGAAGGTCTGTGTAACCTTTTGTGAGCCAACAAATGTGAATTTACACTTAAGGTACACAGAACATGTGTTCTTTACCGTTATAAACCAGATAATGAAAAAGTAAACACTGCTTCCTGTCCAATCTGGATTTGTTTTTCTCCTCATTGTTTTACTGCTATACAGAAATAACACTGTCTTATTCTATGATCGGTGTTGTATGATGCTGTAATGTTGATGCTTTTCTACTTTACCCAAAGACTGGCTTGTAAACCTTTTTAAACCATTAATACACCGCTTGTCAGCTGGAAACTGTAAAAAAAGCCACACATATGCTTGATTCCTTTGAATGTCTGACTATGAAGGGCAAACTCCCATGGACATCAGTGGGAACATTGCCTGAAAAGGACATGAAGGATTTGGCCTGTGGGAAATTTTCAACTTGTAAGTGCCAGGTCATGTGATTAATTTCTGTTTTGATCTGGTTTTGGCAAATCAGAGTTTATGTTGATTTTGGGTAAGGCCTGTTAATTCCTTGATTTCATTTACTGCAACTGTTAGCAAACATGACATTAGTGACTGTTAATAGTTTTGCAGCACTAAAGACCCAAACAGGTCTTTAGAATCTAAAACAGGGATTAGAATCTAAAGGGACTATGTACCATAGCAGTCCTTGCTCCGAAGGGTCTTGGCCTACATTGTCCAAACTTTTTAAGTCTCTTAAATCCTACTGAATTCAAATGCCTTTGAGACTTGTGGTCTTGTGGTCATCTGGTGCTATGATAGCTTGCCCTGCCAGTGTCCATGAACCTCCATCTTAGAGGTTTGCATTGCACAGCAGAGATAATTTATATAAGAAGAAAACAATAACTTATTCAGCATCCTCTTGTGCTGCCCAAGAAATTGAGAGTACCTCAGCAAGAAGCAACTCCTTAAAACCACTTAGCTCAGAGAATCTTTTCTCTCTGACCCTGATGCAACTGGTGAATAGCTTTCTTGTAAGAAACATGAAGATGAGAATCAACTTGCACTATTCCTTCTTTCCCTTGTGCTCAGTAAAGCCTTTAGGTTAGATGAAGTTAGGGATCTGCAAAAGACAGTCCTTTGAAAATGGGCAAGGAATAAGCGACTGCTTATATGGAAAAAGACACAGAAACTTAACAACCTGCTACGGCTTTTCTGAGAGTGTTAGAGTGGATTTAGCCTGTTACATTTTCCCATCTGATAGGTTAATATGTTGAGAAGGCACTGTGAGAAGTTAATGTAATCTTGTTAGTGGATCTTTTTCGTCCCCTCTCCCTGAGAAATCCTTGGCGAGCTCTGCTTACAGTACTCAAGCAGGTGACCTGAGCTTCAGCAGTTTTGCTGTAAGGAAGCAACATTGGTGGAGAAGTAGGATCTTGATGCTGGGATCAGAAGGGTGCAAAAGTACAGGGAGAGTTGGTGTGCAGAGAACTGGTTGCAGAATCGGGAACATAAATAGCACCAGAAAATACATTTAGCCATGTTTCTTGAAGGCCATGCTGATAATTTTTTCTTTCTTTTCTTCCCTTACATGGTTTTCTGTGTGCCTTATTTCTGGTTATAGGACTTAAAGGTGCATGCCAGAAGATGTGTGCTTGCTGTTTTTCTGACACTTTGCCATCATTGCATGTTGCTTTGCAGCATGTAATAGCTTTTCATTTGTGTGAATGTTTATTTTATTCTTCCTGTCTATTTCTATACAGCTTCCTCTTAAGTACTACTACAATGTTGTTAGTACATGATGGAAGGTGGCTTTCAGATCTACTTGTCTCTTGATCAGCCAGCACAGTTCCTGTAGCACACACATGCCAACTTGAAAAAAATTTATTGAGGGGAGAATGGGTGCCTCTGCATCTGGCTGAAAGCTCTTGACTTGAGAGTCCCTAAATGGCTTTGAGAGGTTGGGGATATATGTAATAAAAAATACTACTTTATACTTGTCCTGTTTTGTGTTTTTCCTGAAGAATCTGGGCCAGGCCACTTGGCTAAAAGCACCTTTGGTCTGATCCAGCAGTTCTTACGATTACTAACCTTCCTGCTTAATTTAATTAAGTTGAGAGTGAATGTCTCAATGTTGCAGTAGCTCAGAGATGTTTGAACCCTGTCACCTATGACATGTGTGTTTGTGCCTCTCTGGCCTTGGCATGGGAGTCCTAGGCCCCATTGCCGCTGCTGACTCTTTGTAGGCTCAGCCCTGCAAGATGCTGGGCAATTCCTGTTGAAGTGTAATATGTTTTCCTCTCTTCTTGTCATTCCTGTGTAGTTCCCAGGCTGATAGCCGAGAAGCAGGAGCATACAAAGGGCAATATCAAAGCTAACAGTGACATAAAAGATCTGGGGCCTGTTTCCTAATATGCTTCTTTCTTTAAGTTCAGGACAAAATACTGTGTCCGTTAATTGCATGCTTTCACCTTTTGTACTATGTAATAATTGATTGCAGGGAAACTGAGGAAGATGTCTGTAGCTGCTGTGGCTGAAACTTTCTGCTGGATGGAACAACCAGGGATCTCTACTTCTGTATTTGAAAAAGGTAGTAGGCAACATAACACGGTTTTGTTTAGTACTTATTATGGCTACTTTTGCTGTAGGCATATGATGCTTCTGAAAGAGCAGTATGGAAAACAAGTGATCGTTAACCTGTTGGGAAGCAGAGGAGGGGAGGAGGTACTCAACAGAGCTTTTAAGGTAAAAGCATAGATTTCTTTTCTTTTTTTTTTTTTTTTTTAAAAAACTGGTAATTTCCCCTGAGCCTCCATGTCCTTCTGTTTCCCTTCTGGCCCAGTAGGTGATGAATAGTATATCTTAAGAAATGATGTTATCTCTTTACTAGATGTTAGATACTGAGAGAATGGTGCTTCATAGTCTCATGGCTTAATTTCCAGCACTGCCTTCCTGCTTATTTCTTCAGACGCTTATGCACATTCTCTTTAACCAGACTTAAAAAAAGATTGCCCTAATTCTCCTAAGAGTAGTTCACATTTGCAAAAATGAATCGTGGTCAGCTTTGTCATAGTATGTAGTCACCTATGCAGTCAGATGCCTCATGGGATTGCCAGAACTGCTTGAGGGCCAGGCCCTGACCCTGGCTCACTGGGCGTAAGCAAGCTGTCTTGCTCTGGTTGTAATGGGAGATAGCTATGTTGCACTGATTGTGATGGGAATTGGCTGCCTGAGCACCAGATGATAGTCTGGTGTACGAAGAGAGAGGTTTTCCTAGCCCCTACATGTCCCTAGGCACAACTAATACCTGAAAGCATCTGGGTTGTGCTTTCAGGATGTCAGGCATTGTAGAATTAAAGCTGCGCTGAGTTCTAGTGCAGTATTCTCATGGCCAGATTTTTAAAACTAATGTGTACTTGAAGACGCAGGTTGGCACCGAGCGGGATTTGCAGCAATGCATAGCTGCGTGTATCTGGCTGGAGTCTGATGGAAGTCTGCCTCCTAAGTGCCTGTTGCTTTAGAAATCTGACATAGACACTTTGGAGTATATCTTCCTAAGAATAATATGAAGAATGGTTTAAGTACACACCTGTAGTAAGTGTTATGTATTTATCATTGGTAAAGAGTGATACAAGAGTTCTGAGTTCAAATGTTTACTGTGTGAAACTAAGCAAAATGACATTGTAGTTAAATAATAGTTCCTGATTTGTTTCCCTGTCTGTTGGAATAATGTGCTCGGGACAAGGAGTATCTTGACTTTTTTGGCAGTTTTTCTGTGTGACTATTTCCTCCTCCAAAAGAGCTGGGGAGGACTATCAGCTTCCCCAGTGGAAAGTGACAAAGTGAAAGTCTGCCCCTGTACAGAACATGGCTAAAAAAAGCCATTATGACTAAAGCTTGCAAGGCAATAAGGAAGGTACAGAAGTGAAGTCTAGTCCTAGCTTCTGTTTTCAGTTTCTTACTGCATTTCTGCATGACACAGGTAAGCGTCTATAGTCCCTTGATTTCGCTATCTGTAAAATAGTTTTTATAGTTTATTTTGCAAAAACATTGAAATTTAGGGGTAAGAGATGATCACTTGCAAAATGCTCATATAACTTACGAGGATACAAATCTGACTTCTCTTGTTAATGTAATACTGATATTTTATCAAACACTCGCATTCTTGAAGACAGTGTTCTGGCCAGTATCATACAAACAGAGATTAAGTCAGAAACAGGGCATCTCTAGAATAAAGACCTTGCATTCATTCATTTATTTTAAATAAAGATCTGTTTTATTGTTAAACTTTATTGATGTTTAAAAATATAAATTATGAAAGCACTCTGTGAGCTGAAAGAATGTAGACTGACAGCACTGGAAACTGAAGTTTTGTACCCGATCAAAACAACCACCTCTTGATCTTTTCTTTACCTTTGTGTTTTAATAAATGAATGTTTGGAAAGAATATATAGTTAATTTTTACTTTGATAATTTTAAAGAGCTTGAATTAAAAAGAAAGTAATTCATAGGGGAATGATTAGGAATGAAAACTTTTCTCCTTTTCTGTCATTAGTTTATTTCTTTTTTTCTCCATCTTCCTTTGCTTGTATTCCTTCCTCTTTTCCCAACTCTTGCTGCAATCTTAGTAATTCTTATCAGAGTTGATTCAAAATACTCTTGTAATTACTGATGCTGCGTTTCCTCGATCAGAATGTCACCGCTACCGTTTGTTTATGCAACAGGAGCAAATGAAAAATTGTAAATGACCAACTTACCTTCAGTTGTTACCAGACCAAAAATCAATACTGTTCCCAGTAATGCTGTTCCTCTCATAAGCATCCCCTATAACAGATGTAATTATGTTTACAGTAAAAGCAATGCCGTAGTGTAGAGTTACGAATACTCTGACAATGATTTACACTGAGGCAGTGGGTACATATCATCTTCAAGGGCCAGCAGCTGTAAAGGCAAGTTGAGGTGTCAACAACAGAGAAGCAGATACCAAGTGTTTTGGCTTTTGTAACTGTAGTGAAATGCATTTTGCATGTCTCTCTCCAAACACCATGCAACACCTTTAAATTTGTTTCTGCGGGGAAGGCTTAATGGCTTACTTGATACAATTATACTGGTGTGTAATGTATGCATAACTGCTGCATGTACACTTCTAGTGTAATATCAGAATTGTTTTGTTCAGTTTGTGTCACAATCCAAGTGGAGTAAAGTAGCCGTCTCTTGAGATGAGAACGTGCAGGAGGGAAGGGAATACACAAAGGCTTCCACAGTTAGAGTTAATATAACAGTTCTCGCTGGCTCTGTCATGGAGAGCAGGATGTATTATTGTCATATCTATTACAGATACCTTAACGAAGTTTGTGGTGATTATGGAAATGCATGTGAGATCATGGAAATTGGAGATCAAATAATGAGGCTATTCGTGCCTCTTCTTTCACTTTTGTTGTTTACCAGAAACATTTTATAATATGTTTCCTGGGACATAATTTCTTTCTTACTTCCTCCCCACGCACCCTCTACCTAAATTTAGGGGCACGTTTTCCCGTATCTCGGCACTTCAGGAATGGTTAAAAACCACACCCATGCACTGTTATGCTCCTGTACCTTAAGCAGCTCTGGACACCCTTCCCATCAGGGTCCCAGTCTTGAGCCTGCCCAGAGCATCACTGTTGCTGTGCACCCTTAGGCACAGAGGTAGCAGCCCACTGGTGCAGTGCTGCCACTAGCCAAGGCACAGACAGCAGCAATTCTGAGGTATACTTCGCAGTTACAGTTTGAGTTCCCCTGCAGAAAAATTGTGGTCTAAAGATCCAGTTTACTTTTGGAAAGAAAACAAATAGGGAACGTCAGTTGCCATGTCTGGCCCTTCGAAATTCCCTATGAACTTCTCAATATTAAAAATGTGATAAACAGTCAAAGTTTAGTAATGATAAAAGCATGCTGGTGTCAATCCTTACACTGTGGCTTGAGTAGGATTTGTTTTCCCTCATTCTTTATCTAAACAGAAACTGCTATGGGCCTCTTCCCATGCAGAAGACACTCCCATGATAAACTTTGACTACCACCAATTTGCAAAAGGTGGGAAAACTGAGAAACTGGAAAATTTGCTGAGGCCTCAGCTGAAGTTGCACTGGGAAGACTTTGGAATCTTCACAAAGGGCGAGAATGTAAGTCTACGGTGAGTGTCCCTGCCCCTCTGTCCCAGCATAGCCAGGCACCACCTGTCTTGGCCTTCCCAGGTTGCTTGCTGTGTTTGGACCATGAACATAAATGACCATCCTGAAATACAATTTTGAGACAAAGTGTAGTCTTGGTGCTAAATAGATTATTTGGCTTAACTGCATCTCCATTATTTGAAATCTGGAAAATTACCAGTGCATGGATTTGCTAATACAGTTTTGCAGATGTAGTCAAGTAATTAGACATGTTAATGGAATACATTGTGCACAATGTGCTTGCACTGTCAAAATGTGGGTGGGTATATTCAGGCTGAACATTTGATGATCTTGTTCAATCAACTCATGATGAGATGTTATTTTAAAATATACCTTTTTTTCCTTCCTCCTCTTGTATTTGGTTACCAAAGTCTGCAGACAGGTACTTTTCGAATGAATTG
Source organism: Fulmarus glacialis (assembly GCF_000690835.1). Lineage (NCBI taxonomy): Eukaryota > Metazoa > Chordata > Aves > Procellariiformes > Procellariidae > Fulmarus > Fulmarus glacialis. The sequence continues at coordinate 54,006 of NW_009224623.1, read as the reverse complement.
TTTGGACTGCCTGGATCGTACTAATAGCGTACAGTCCTTCATTGCACTGGAGGTGAGTTTGTCAGAGGACCTTTCATGGATGCCTGTTCTGCGTACATTGTCTGTTCCGTGGGGAAGACAGGAGAGAGGGCATAAGCCTCAGTGATACAAGTCTGTCTTGCCAGTTCTATGATACAGAATGGTGTTGGTGGGAATACTTAAACTGAGGATAAAAAGCAAAACCACATTTAAAAACAACGTTATTGTTTTTTCTCCTTTTGCACCTAATCCAGATCCTGCTTGCTCAATTGGAGAGCCTTGGGTTGAACTCTAAATCTATTATTGAACGCTTTGTGGAATCCTACAAAGCAATGTGGACTCTCAACGGTCATAATCTGAGCAGAGTATTTACTGGCAGTCGTGCCCTTGAGGGGAAGCACAAGGTAAAGAAAAATGGCAAAACTGTTTATTCACAAGTAAAGAAAGATGTCCGATTTACTCTTCAGTGTCACTTGCGCTGATGATTCCTGTCTGATGTAGGTTGGGAAACTCAAGGATGGCGCCCGCTCTGTGTCTCGCACCATTCAGTCAAATTTTTTTGATGCAGTAAAGCAGGAAGCCATCAAGTTGCTGCTCATGGGTGACTTCTTCAGCGAGGAATATGCAGACAAAGGCAAGATGCTCATGGACCACACTGCACTGCTGGGTAAGGCCAGTGGAAATCCTTCACTTTTTCTTTTGTGTCTGTTTTTAGCTGTCTGATATAAGCAATTGCACCCTCTTGAAAAAATCAATAAATAAGCTACTTTTTGCACAAATCTATTGCTTGAAACACTGCTTTCAAGTGACCATAGCACAAATCTGTGTGTTTTAATTCCACTGTGTTTATTTCTCGTATTTTGTTTTGGACTTCTGAGTATGTTTGCTGTTTGATGATGATCTCCTCTGACAGTTTAGAGGAGTTGGACCAGAGGGAAAGATTTTAGGGCTATATTCCCAGTCTGATCCTGTCTGAGTTTGTCTTGAGGAAATCTCTTGAACTCAGATTTTTTATCTCCTTGTTTTTGGCCTGCACTTTGCACATGCTTTTAGCCATTTGGATCTTTAAAGGCACATTTACATTGTTATGTTGGTTCATTCCCTGCTTTACTCCAGGCCCTGATAGTCCACAACATACACACATTTGTTTGCACTCATCTAGAGTAAACCAGCTTAGCTCTCTCTGTGAAGATACTTATGTGCAAAATATAGGATAATTGCACCCACAAGCAGTATCAGGTGGTCAGTTTGCTCCAGAGAACTACTGGATTTTAATAGGATAGACGTGAACCATTCAGTGCCACTTCAATACTGGAGCTGTTCCTGATGCAGACCACAAGGAAAATAGAGATAGCTTCTCTATGCCTGACTGTCAATGCAAATCAGGTAGTTAAAGATTAAGGTTACCTCAGGTGTTCACACAAAAAAAGCACATTGCTAATTTTACTCATCAAAAATAAATAAAACTGTTTCCTGTGAGGAGTTCTGACCAGGCTAGAGAGCCACAACAATGCTAGTTTTGGACTGATGTGAGACTCTGTGCTGCTCTCTGCCTTTCCCCTCACACCCTAAACTTCTTAGGGCTTCAGTTTAAGTCATAACTTGTGACATGCTTGATCGCTGTAGGCTAAACTAAAAAGATTAAGGGTGGAAAAAGAATTTGTTTGCTTATTACTTGAAGAAGTGCAGGAAAACATATGCTGAAAGTGAGTAGCTTCACAAGCTTTCAAAGGGTACCTGGTTTCTGGAAGAGAAGTTGCTGACATCAACCCCAGTTATCTTGTACTTATTGCCATTGGAGTTATTCCTTAGTTTTTGTGTTGTTGCTGTTAGGGTAACATCATTGTTTCACAGTTACTGTGTTGCTGCTGTCTGTATGCTTTCTATCCTTTTACAGCACATTCTTCTTTTACACGCCCTCTTTCTGTCTCCCCTCTTCTGTCAGTAACTCCAAGTATTTTGAAGGCCATGTCAGAGCGTCAGTTTGAATTCACAAGCTTCAAGCGTGTTCGTGTTGCCACGGGGACCTGGAACGTGAACGGAGGGAAGCAGTTTCGAAGCAACATCCTTGGTACCAGCGAGCTGACAGACTGGCTGCTGGATTCTCCCAAGCTCTCTGGAGTTTCTGAATTTCAGGGTAAGACTTCACAGTCAAAATGTGTAAGCAGTATTTGTTATCATTTTTAGGGACAGCGAGTTGGGACACAGATTTGACCAGCTGTTCCTTTCAAAGGCAGTGCATTTTGGAGAGCATTTTCTGTCAGTTCTCAGGGGTGTATTCAGCCCCATGTAGACTTGTGCTGCCTCCCCTCAGCAGTGGAACGGTGCATGTGAAGGGCTCCTGACAGAGCAACTCATGGGTCTGTGCCAGGTGGCTGCTTTGAACCTTCAGCAGCTCAGAATTTAGAGATCTCTTTCACACCATTGTGGGATGTATCTGCCTGTTCTGCATTCCTTTTTTTTTTTTTTCCCTTCAATATCTCTGTCCTTTGTTCTTCTTTGCGAGTAGGAGCTACATGCTTAGGTGCCCTCAGAATGTCTCCTTGGTCTTTATCTGGAGCTAAATTATCTGTACAATCTGGATTCTGAGATTGTCTGGAAATGTTATAGTCAAAACCTGCAGACAAAAAGAGTTATGTTATTGCATTTGTTGAAGGCAATTTCCTTTCTTTATCATTATAGAAAGCTCTTGTTCTTGTGGCTTGCTTAAATTGGCTGCTGAATTTCTTATTTACAGAACAAGGTCAAGTATTGTAATTGATTTACAGATTTTATTAAGGAAAATGAAAAGTGAATGTTCCGTCATTTAAAAATTGAGTGGTTGCAAAACTATGGCAAAACCTGAGCTTTTATTGTTATGGTGGAACATTTATCTTCCTGCAGGCATCACAGGGATATTCCTGTGCCTAACTTTCAAGCTCAGGAATTCATTCCTCAAATCCTTGGCTACTTAAACGAGTTGTGTTGTTTGAACCCTTAGTGCTTGAGTGCATGGATATGTGATTAGGTGCAGACAACTGTATTCTGAGCAGCTCGAGTGGGTGATAGGTCCAGTCTGTTTCAGAAACAGTTTAGATGTGTTAGCACATGACTATGCCCGCGATACCAGAATTTGTTGAGAGCCTGTCATGTGCTAGCTTTGCCAGGCCTTCCCCTGAGAGAATCGGAGGAGCAGGGCTAAATGGTACAGGCAGCCATAACGTGATAGATCTTAAGCAGCTTAAGGAAGGGAGCTGAGTTATGTGAAGGGGCAGAGCTAGGGTATGACCATGCAAATGTCTGTGTTCGTGGTAATGTCAGTGCAGTGCCTACATCAATGGGTAAGTGTCAAAGACAAATGTCCAAAGTTATTAATGGGAAATACACATATGACAGTGCCTGTCATGTTAAGCCAGTAAAGGAGGCTAGCTGTCATGTGCTAGTTTCACCCTTGTGTCTACAGAGAGTTGCTGCATATTTTACTTTTCTTTCCATTCTTATTTTCTGAGGCAGGTCTGATTTAGGTTCTTGTGGCTGTCTACTATTTATGTCTTCATGCTGGATTAAGTTACTGTTACCTTGGTTGTATGACAGTTTAAAAAAAAAAAAAAAAAAAAAATCCCTTTAGGCAATGGACAGACCTGATGGGTCAACAGATATGCTTCACACTATTATTATATGAGAGCGTTGGATCTTTGGTGTTTTACCAGGTTAATATCCACAGGCCTGGGCCAGGGAAGGGAAAGTCACTGTGCTCTGGAGTGACCTAACCTAACCTTAAGTTAGACTCAGAAGAAAGAAGACAAGAAGAAACTTCAAATGCTTCCTTAAATGAGTAGATAAATTTACTAAAAGCATTGAGAGGGGGAGGGACATACTGGTGTGTGGACAGTAAGTTCAGTTACATAGCAATGTGTCAAAAATGAAAAGGAAAAGGAAAAGCATGTTGGGTAAAATGACAAATGGGTGAAAGATGGTGGGTGGTGGGGTGTTGTGGCTTTAGTGATGAGTGGGGTGAGGGAGAGAGAACGTTGAATATTTTCTCATCTTGACATTGCTACAATATAATGCTCTGTTCTGAACTGCTTCCTGCAAGAGAGACGGAGACCAACTGGTGGGAGAAAAGCAGGAAGAAATTTCAGAGGAACTGCAGGGGTTGTTTTGTGAGATTAGATTAAAGGAGCTATGAATATGTATAGCTTGGCGGGGGATACACAAGATAGAACTACAGGAATGATCTCTGACAGAAATTACAAAACAAGTCATTAGAAGAAACAACAAAATAGTAACTCTTGTATGACTTCTTCCTCTTGCCAACAGATGATGAGAACTGCCCTCCTGACATATTTGCAGTCGGATTTGAAGAGATGGTTGAATTAAATGCAGGGAATATTGTGAATGCCAGGTAGGTTAAAAAAACCAAAATAACAAAAAACCCAAAACCTCAAAAACAAACAAAAAAACCCCCCAAAAGAACAGTCTCTTCCCCAAAGGAACCAGCCAAACAAAAGCTTCCAGAGTTGTGCTTTGTATGGTCAGGTGTATTGAATATTTCCTTCCAAGTCTGTTGCTTGTAATCATAGCTGGAAATATGTTTATCATTAACAAATGGCATTGGGACAGTGTTGAAAGTGCTGTTTCTCTGTGAACTTCTGTACAGTAGAATACACTGTGTTTTCTAAGTCTCTTAAGTCTTTGTGTTGGCAGAGGAGGATTCTGATAGTTGACATTGATTCAACGCTTGTCCTTAAATCCCCGTCTGATGTTGGAAAAATGTGCTCAGTGACTACAAACATAATTGGCATTCATGTGGTAATTCTAAAATGAAGGAAATGTCTCTGTGGCTAATTGTATTTGTGAAAATTATGGCTAGAGAAGAGTTAAAGGCAAAGCCGGAGCTTGGCTGTCAGCATATACAGTAGGCTGTGGTGTATACTGGTCCTTTTGAATCTGAAGGAGGAACAGGGATGGAACCCTGAAGATAATGTTTCCCACGCTGATTCATCAGGCTGACCAGTTAGTTGTCTGTTTTGGGAATGACAAATTACAGCAGTTCTTAGCATGGCTGCTGGGCTGGCAGTATATCTGCATGTATCAGTTGACTTTGGAGATAAGAAAACGCTAGCTCTGTGGAAGCGAAGGTATCTGCACCCACCCACAAACCTTCGGCTAAGAACAGCCAACAGCTGTGGGTAGCCAGTCATCTCCCAGTCAGAGAAGATCCAGAGAAGATCTTCTCTTCACTGTGAGCACAAGAAATCTTACGAGTCTTGAGACTCACATGGATTTTTAGTTTTATGGTTATGATTATTACAATCAGCTTCCAGTTACCCCCAGTGAATGGGGATATCGAACGTCATGTGAGCATGGATCTTTCTAAGCATATTGGACAAAACCCGTCTCAGGTCCAGAAGTGGGATAACTGTATTTGTGCACTGTACCTGGGCTCACTGAACCTGCTAACTCTGGGCTGGCTCACAAGGAGGTATTATCTGTCTCTGCCATGCATCCTACAGCACTTCCAGTTCTGGAGCCAGTGTGTGTACAGCCTAATGGATGTCTGTAAACCTAAGGCACGGTTAATCTGTTTGTTTTATTGACTGTATGTGGTTTGTTTTGATTCCATTAAATGATTTTATGTTTGTTCCAGTACAACAAATAGAAAAATGTGGGGAGAGCAGCTTCAAAAAGCTATTTCCAGGACTCATCGCTACATTCAGCTGACATCAGCACAGCTTGTTGGTGTTTGTCTTTTCATCTTTGTACGACCCTATCATGTCCCTTTCATCAGGTAAAAAAAAAAACCAAAAACAAAACAAAAAAACCCCCAACCTGTGTCTTCAGTAACATCTGCTGTTGGAGTGCGGCCAGAGAGGGTGGGAGTGATTTTTCAGCTTGGTGGGAATTATGCAAACCTGGATTCTGGTCTCTGCTCAGTGTGGGAGAGACACATGTTTCCAGGCAGCACTAGTCTGGAGTCCATCCTCCTGGGTAGCGCAAAGGTCGGGCAGCCCCAATATCATCCTCCAGTTCAGCTGAGAAGCCGGGCATGCTCCAGGTGGGCAGCCAGGGTGTAGCACCTCGTTTGGGTGCTGTCTTTCTGGAAAAGGAATGATCTGAGCTAGTAAGTCCAAGAGTGTTTGGAGCACCAAGTGAAGGCAAGTGCCTGCCTCTGCCCGAAGGGCAGGTTTTACTTTCTACCCCTCTCCTTAGTGTTTCCATATGGAAACAGGGCCAGTTCCAGGCCTGAAAAGAATGGTGGAAAAGGAGGAAAGGGAGGTGGGGAAAGAAAGCTAATTTTGCCCCCTGACGTTTTATAGAATTGAGAGCCCATTAAGTGTTTGTCTCTCCTGGATGTCACAAGAACCATAACTATGTGCCTAGTCAGGAGGGTGCAGAGCTGTGTGTCCTCCGCTTACTAGCACCGATGTCCCTGGAGACTGATCAAACTCCTCTTGCCCTTAGAAGATTCTCATTTTGATTAAAGAGGAAAGATAAGAGTACCAAGCCACAGGGATTTTTGCATTCTGCAAATGCCTTTGCCATGAGCAAGAATTTTGCAGGCTAAGTGTGAGTGGGTAGGAAATGAGTAATTAGCCCAAACTATCTTTGGGCATCACTGTCCTTAAAGTCTAGAGTGATCCAAATAGTGCCCTCTACTCTACGTTAGAGGCACTGATTCGCCACTGCATTTTGTGACTAAAATATCAAAAGCTGCTTCTTTCTTCCCTCTGGTCTCATATCTACTGAGAAGATGAGTGCAGGAAGATGATGCTTGTATTTCATCAATCAAGAAGTTAAACATACAGTGGGTTATCTCAATATAACCTTTGCCGTGAATGCACATCAGATGAGTATCAGTCAGCAGTTGGGTAGGCAGGCAGCAGGAAGGGAGAACTCCTTAGAGTGAAAAGACTGAACACGTGCTTCTTTCAGAGTGCTTGAAACCCATCTTTTCATAGAAAACCTTGATGATCCCCTTTTGCCTCCCTTGAGAGTGTCTTTTCTGGAGGTTTTCTGCAGTCAGGAAAAGAGAGGAAAGTAAAGGGGGAAAAAAGATAGAAAAGATGGGATGCGGGGAAGAGAGAGGAAAATGAAAAGGAGGGGAAAAAGAGAGCCTGCAACATCTTGCGTCACTGAGATCATGAATGCTTGACAGTAACTCAAATTTAAGACTTAATGGTTTTCCTTCTGCCCCTTGCTTAAAGCCAGTAATATTCTAGTCCAGATCTGCTTGACTTCTATCTGGAAAGTAAAATTTTCTCACTGGGAAGGACATGCATGGTGCTGGGGTTGCTTACAACGATGATCTCGTCATTTACTTATCTGATCAGACAGGCATGCTTTATTCTCAGAGTAGACTGGCTATCTGGGAGAAATTATCCTGTGAGCAGGTGGTCTGCTTTGCCAAGCGAGTCATCTTTCTGTAGTAAAGTGTATGCTAATCACGACATTGAAATACTATGTAATTAACAACATGGAGGACCTAAGCAATTTGTCATCAGTACGGAACTCATTTTAAGAGTTAGGTATAAATAGTTGTATCTAATAATCACTGATTTTATTGCATCTGATTTAACAAATTATGGATTATGATCTGTTGCTCTTCAATTGACTGAAAAATCTGGCACCAACTGTGAAGTTGGGTTTCAACACATAGTTGCTAATTACATTGTTAACTGTCTGAAAAACAGATTCCCATATGTTCAAAAGTAAAAGGAAATATAATAGTAAACTTAGTTATTGTCACTATTTTGAAGATCATGGTAGAGGTAAACTTGAAAAGTATATTCTGTAGAAATTCCCAATATTTCAGAAATAATGTCTTGCTTGTCTGTTTGGAAGGGACAAGAAGAGGAGGAAAATACTTCCAAATAGTTTTATTTCTATACTATTGTATTATACTTAATTTACTTTAATATTATACTTAATGAAACAAAAGTACATGAACATCATCAAGAAACTAAAAGATGTGCCTAAAAGCAGCAAGCTTTCTGGAGGGGAGAAGACATGGCATTGTAAACTGGCTTTTCCTTTATGTTGCAGTCAAAGTTAATTGAATGTTTGTCCCTGCAGCCCTTTACTCTCTTCTCTTTCTATTTTTTTTTAAATACAGGGATGTAGCAGTAGACACCGTGAAGACAGGAATGGGAGGAAAAGCTGGAAATAAAGGGGCAGTGAGCATCCGTTTTCAGTTCTATAGTACCAGTTTCTGCTTTATATGCAGTCACTTAACTGCTGGGCAGACTCAGGTGAAAGAGAGGAATGAAGATTATAAAGAAATCACACAGAAACTCAGCTTTCCAATGGTAAGTGTAGGTGTACATACGCTAAAAACATTGGAGATAAAGGTTGTATCTTTACATTATGAAAGCTGGTTTCAGGTCATCAAAGAAGTCATCTCAGTGCCATGGAGAATGGGCATAAAAGAAATTGGTAAAGAAAACGTAAAAAAAAAAAAAAAAAAAAAAAGAAAAAAAGCATGTTTCACAGGAGACCAGATACCACCCAGTATAGCACTTGCTGTACAAAAGTTCTATGCCTTTCAAAAAATACAGTTGCCGCAGTGCTTGAAAAGTCCTCACCTTTGAGCAGTTTTCAAGTTGATCTTTCAGAACAGTGCAACTTAACTGGCAAATCTGTAAGACCTCATGGATAAGACCTAGGTGACTGGTGTTAGAGCTGGAGAGCATGGTATTGGTAGCTCTTGCTGCACTAGTTGGTAAGGGTTCCTAAAAGACCATCTGTGCCACTCGGTACATCAGTGCTTTAGCTGCTCCCGCTCGGGTACGATATATCAGTTCTTGGTCACTGATATGGTACTTTCTCTTCCCTTCATCTTGCCCTCATGAATGTGTCACTATTGAGGAACTGCTGGCTTTTCTCAGTGTGTGGCAAGTAGGCACTACTGGTCTGTATGAATAACTTTTCCCCTAAATCGTGTCAAATCAATCACCCTAGTGTTTTGTTTCACACTAGTCTCCTCAGGCCAGTTGATAATCCATGGGATTTGGTAGCAGTGCCTCTTTGCTTTCCGTAATGTTGGTTGCTTTATTTTCCACAATGCTTGCTTTCTCAGACCTCTCTGGAGAGGTCCTAAACCAGGGAGGGAATGGACCTGTTTGTGTATTCTGATTAGTCAGCAAAAAATGACATTTAGGTTGCAAAGCCTAAAATTTTAACTCCCTGTTGTTTGCAAGGTTTAGAGGCTTGGCACATGCAGCGTATCAATCAGTTGTTTTATGTAAGAACTAATACTGACAGTCTGAACGTCCTGCATAGCATATCTGTTCCAAATGGCCATAAAGTTGTACTCACGGTATTTTTTCCTTCTAATACCTCATTAACTATTTTATGTCCTTTATATTCACAATAGCTAAATGTACCTTGTGTGTATAATGCATATAAAGAGTGCCCTCTAGTGCTGTGACAGCCATAGCTCTGGAACATTTCCTTTACGAATCTCTGGGTTTTAGAAGTTTGTAGCTTAACTGAAAAAAAACAACAAAAGACTAGTTAGAGGATAGGATGATAAACTTAGAATTGGAGTGAATTTTCATTGGCGTTTTATTTCAGTACATTTGCAAAGTTATGATGTGCACGTAAAATCAAATTTGGAGCTTATTCTTACTCAGGACCTTTGTTGCTGAATGTGCCTTGGTACCAGAAGCACATTTTGTGTTTTATTTAGAATATGTAAATACATGTGTGTGAACTGTGTTAGGGAAACAAACATATATTTTTAATATTCACGATAGCTTAGACATACCTTCAGGAAACAGGGGTCAGAGTCTGACACTCTTGTTTACAAAATTCAGCTCAGCGAGGTGCAAAAGACACTGAAAGAACCATTCCATTTTAGCACAAGATGGATTTTAGCAAATAAAATGTGGCAAGTAGGTCCGGTATTTAGTAATTCAGAGGAACTGAGTGGTACGTTTCAGTGCATGTAAAAGGTGTATTCATGAATGTGATTTAACATTAACAGTATTCCGTACCTCCAAACTAGGGGCGGAGCGTGTTCTCACATGACTATGTCTTCTGGTGTGGTGATTTTAACTATCGCATTGATCTAACATATGAGGAAGTCTTTTATTTTCTCAAACGTCAAGATTGGAAGACACTTTTGGAATTTGATCAACTACAACAGCAAAAATCCAATGGAAAAGTAAGGCAGTGTGTCTCATTTTCTTGAATATCTACATGTTGGCTTGGTCTAATTCCTTGAGAGAGTGAAAAAGTTGCATTTTTAGACCTGTGTTTGTAGTACATGAATGTAGTAATTTCTTTAAAAATCTTGTTTGTTTGCAAGGAAGTTGATACATCACAATGGCACCTACCTCATCTGTAACTTAATCAAAGAGATGGTATTTCTTTTCATAGATTTTTAAAGACTTCCACGAAGGGACTATTAATTTTGGACCAACATATAAATATGACGTCGGCTCAGAGGCTTATGATACAAGTGATAAGTGCAGAACCCCAGCTTGGACTGACAGAGTGCTTTGGTGGAGAAAGAAATTGCCTTTTGAAAAAACAGGTGCGTAGGATCTTTCCTTCTTCTTTATCTGAAAGCTGTTTTAGATTTCATCCAGAACCCACATAAGGGGATTTAATCTAGTGAATGGTGAAGAAGGGAGTTAGTGAGTTCTGCGCTCAGAGCTGTCTTTAGATGTGCCCGTAGGCTTAGGCAAATTGCAGTGGCTTTACTCAAGCAGATGTTCTTTCAGCTTCACTGGAGTAACTTGCAGAGATAAGAGAGAGCCCTTTCTGCTTGAGCGTGTGAAAAAAGGCTCATGCTACAGATTTAAAGGTGCCGGGAGCTTGCTGAGGAACTGAAAACAATCCAGCTGTAGCAATCTAGAAATTATTCTGTTGCTTTTTAACAGAATCATTAGTCCACATAAAGTTCCCGTGTTTATAATGGCTAGATTGTTGTAACTGTTGTCGTCAGTAGATGTATAAGCACTTTTCTGTAATTTCTTCTGCCTTGGTAATTCTTAGGAATATTTCTGCTAGTTTCTGGAATTGGGGGAGATTTCATTAATTAGTGCTTATAAAATACTTTGAGATCATGAGTGGCCAGCACAACAGAAGGGCTGTTTTCACTTGTTATTCAAAAGTTACAATAACAAAATAAAAAGTATTTCTTAGCGTATCCAGGGACAGTTTTCATAATGATTCCCTCAGTCTGCAGGTACATCTATCTCCCAATGTTCATAAAATCTGAACAAATTCATATTAAAAGTGTAATCGCTGGAGAAGTAATTTGGTGTGTGCCTGCAGATGCGATTTTTCACATGCCTGGGAACTACTGCTTGGAATGCAAGTCATACGATGGGTACACTAAGTGTAAAAACTACAGAGCAAAACTAGGCAATCAGAGAGTACATGTCAATGTGATGTAGAGTTATTCACTCTTATTTAGGGAATGAAAAATAAAGTAAAATGAGGAGCTTAAACCATTGATAGAAATGTAATCTGGGAAAGAAAAACTGTACGAGACATAATAAGGAAGTTAAAACAGTCCTCTTGTGCTGGCTGTTTTCATTTTAGGAGAAAGAAAACCCTTCAGCATTTTCAATACATACTCCTTATTTTGCATGGCAAGGCCTGCCCCTGGGAGGACTTTAGTTGATGGAGTAGACACAGCATGTAGGGCCTATCTAGCTGGTCTACAAGAGCTGAGGCAGGTTCCTTTCTTTAGAGCTTGTAGGCCTCCCACAGCTAGGTCACATGGGTATATGACTGATACCTTGTCTGTTCACCGATCTTCCCAGCCCTGCAAAGCTTTTCTAATTGGTTTGCTGCCAGAGTTTCTCTCCTTTACTGCTGGTGGCAAGGCTCTTCTGCCTCTCGGCTCTAATTCTTTTGTCTTTCTTCTTTTTGCTGCTATAGGCTAGAGGACTATTTGCCTTCTGAGAAGAAAGTGTAGCCCCAGTGCGAGTGATTAGGTGAAACACCATATTCCGTATTAACTCATTTTCAACTGCACAGAAAAGAGAGAGAGTTATCCATTAGCCCAAACACTGACCTAAAAACTTTCCTGTTATTGACAGCAGTATAATACCTCAACGTAGCACAATGTCTGGAGCACTTTTGGTCACCTTAATGCATTGCAAAAGAAGTATTTGGAGGTTGGATTTGCATGGGTTTGCTTTCTCCCATCTCTTGTGTATTATTTCTCCAATCCCTGTGCATTCAGATTGCCATGTATTTTGCAAGTACAGTGTCTGTTTCTATGCTCAATAATAGAAGGGGCAGGAGGGAAAATACTAATATGACTCTGTCAATCCAGATTGTACAGGTAATTGATTGGGTGACATTCAGGTTAACCATTTTGCAGGTGTCTTATTCTAGTGATCAGCTGTCTCTGTTGCACTCCCTGTCCTTTCTGTATTTTTTTTCCTAGTCCCTAACTTGTGAATCTTTTAGGATACAAGCTCTTCTTTGAATGGTGTATACAAGAATGAAAAAACCCCACCTCTCACTGCTAGAGTGTGTGAAGTGCATCCTAATAAAATAGCTTTTTACTCTTAGTAAAACAGCTTTGAGTGAGTTTTAAATTATGTTTTGTGCTTCATAGCTGGAGAGATCAATCTTTTAGACAGTGATCTGAATGCTGAAACTAAAGTCAGGCACACCTGGACCCCTGGAGCCTTGATGTACTATGGGAGAGCAGAGCTGCAAGCATCTGACCACAGGTAAAGTCCTAAGCAAATAATCAGAGAAAGGGCTGCTAGGTTAGAATGTGTCGTACTGAAGTACACCTTCAGAGTGAGGGACCGAGTCTGATTGTAACAGGAATTACACCCTTATTCTGTGTTCAGTATCCATTTGGTGGTTTTTTTTCCCCTCGTGGTGGGTTTTATACCACAGTGGTAAGTATCTATGGTCCTGCATTGATTTCTGCTGCACTGTGATCTTGGCAAGGGTTGGATAAGTTGCAGCAACAGGTATAGAAAACAGGGCTTTCTGTTGCTTAGTTTTGGAAAGCTCCGATACCAAAACAAGCTGCTCTGATGGACTCCCACTCAGCTTGCTGTGGGAGAGGAGGAGGTTGGGACTGTGTGGCCTGAAGAGGTGTAAGCCATGTATATAGGGCCAGGTGTGACCTCTTCAGAGCAGTGAAGCATTGGGCTTCTGGGCTTCCCTTAGAAATGGAGATGAGAGAAGGAGGAAAATACGAAGACCCGTGCCTCTGGTTGGTCCATATCACTAACTTCTCTTTAGGGATATGAATGACCTTTCTTTGTTAAAGTTGTCACCACTTCACTTCTCTGAAACAAATTCTTTAATAAATACACCTTGAAAGCTCCCTTGCGTTCAGAATAATCTTTGCCTCACCCCTTGCATGCCCTATGGAAATGCTACAATATTGTTCCTCATAGCAGCACTCAATGACCCGCAGTATCTCGCTCTGCGCTTCTCATGGTGCTCTTATGCGCGAGGACTGTTCTGTATTCCTCCAGCAATGGAAGAACATTCCTCTTGCAATCAATTTCTCTGTGTCAAGGCTTTGACATTGCTGTGTTCCACAAAGCACAGTGGAACTGCTGCACTCATTATATAGAACCCTGAGGATGCAATCTGTGAAACGTGGCTGTTGTACATTGGTTTTCTATTTCAGCAAACTTGACTGCAAAAACTGCTTTTTAATTACAGTCAGCAGGTTTGCTTTCCCAGGGTTTGTGCTGGAGAAAGGGCTTAGCTGTCTTTGTGACATATGGAAATGCATTATGATTCATGGTGCTTATAGAAATAGTTAAGACTTCGTATATGGTTTTTTTTTTCCCTTTACTATTCCTTCTTAGCTCTGCTGTTGTTGCTTTCATATGTTCCGGTAATGCGTATTCCAGAGCCTGCTCTATTGCAAGTAGGAGGCAGCAATTTTGACATAGTTAGAAGAGCAGCCATCCCAGTTACTGCTTTGTATATATGTGCAGGTGGAAATCTGAGAAAGTGGATTGCATCCACTGAGATGAGACAAGCTTTACTCTTTCAGACAGCTTTCTCAATTTTATTTAGATCTAACATGCAGAGAGGTCATTTGTAAGAAATGGCTGAAGAAGCAAGTTTGCAGTGTTGACTGTTAATAATGTGATGGATTGACATATGTTTGCTACATAACCACAATATACACTTAGAGTACCTTGTCCTTAGTTTTTGGAAGAAGACATCTTTATGTGGCCTTGTCTAACAGAAAATAATATATTGCCTTCCTGATCTATAGAATTTTTGGGAGACAGCTGTTTGATAATGAGTGAAGTATTCTGGTATTTTTAGACTGCAGGTTTGCCAGAAGTGCTACACACAATTGTTATTTGAATTCCTTTATGGTGTGTCCTCACTGTTACATTCAGGTAATGCAGGGCTGGTAAATATAATTAACAGTGCTCAAGGCATGATCTTCCACTGCAGGAATAATGAAACAATCTACCAGACTCTGAACTTCTGGGTTGTATTGCCAGCCATAGTGCTTTTTTTGCAGTGAGACCTTAAATAATTTGTTCTGCTTCTCTTTCTCTGTAGAACATACATAATAATCACTTCCTTCTAAGGTATAGCAGGCTTAATTAAATATTTGCAATGAAATTTGACATCGTGGACTTAAAAATCATCATAGATGTATAGAGTTTAAACAAGATACTGTTTGGCCTTCACACAACTAAGTTTGTACCTGTCCTACCGCTTGACATTGATTTTGATTTTATATAAGCATTTCCTGTTGGGTGATGTTGATCTTAATTTTATATAAGCATTTCTGCTTTGTTTCACATAGGCCAGTATTAGCTATTGTGGAAGTGGAAGTTCAGGAAGTTAATGAGGCTGCCCGTGAGAGTGTTTTCCAGGAAGTGTCATCTTTCCAGGGACCACTGGATGCCACAGTAGTGGTAAATCTGCTATCACCAACACCTGAAGAGAAAAATGAATTTCCTGAGGACTTGCGTACAGAGCTTATGCAAATGTTTGAGGATTATGGCACTGTTGTTCTGGTCAGGTAAGATTGGGATGTGAAATGGCGTGTCGTCTATTCAAAAACACAAACTAGAAATTCCCTTTTTGTTCTGACAGAATTAACTTTGTATTAGAAAGTAGTATGCTGAATTCCTTTACTGCATGTTGAATGCTTCATTAGAAATTGAATACAAGTATTTGAGAGCTCTTACCTCTCATCAACATGTTAAGGAAATAGTCTAACGGCTCTCTTGGCTAAGTGGAGGAGAATTTTATTTGGTACAGCACCATAAAGCAGAGGCTTTGATGTGAATCATCACCTTTAGATTCAGGCCTCATTACCGTGCATTGCTTTTGCTGGTGGGTCCTGGGGGCCCTGCTTCACTTCCTCTGAGGAGGTCTGCTCTCTTCCAGCACTCTCTCACACTTCCTAGGATTTCCTGGCTGGCTCTCCTTTCTTTTGGGGGTCATTTTGCTTATTTTTTAATAGTATGGCTTCTCGCAGTTTGAGAGGGAGAGTGTGATAGCTTCTGGCAGAGCAGTTTAATTTCATTCGGGTTGATTCTGTACAGGGCTCCAGCATATCTATGAGATTTCTGTTTTGAGAAATACAGGCAAAAGACCTGACAGTTGACCTTGGAAACAAGACCAGAAACTTGTTTTTGTTGTATTTGACCCATTTTTTAATAGAAAAAAATGATGACCTGTTTTTGTATGGTTTTATGAAGTACCAAATATACGTTGAGGGTTCAAAAACAGCCCTGCAGTAACAGCAGCACCATTTTGCTTGTGGAGAAAAGGAGCAAGAAAAGAACATGCTTTGGTGGTTTGGTTTTGTTTTGGTTTTAATTGCTTTAGAGCTTGATGGTATACTAGTCTTTGGGAACACCACATGTCCTCTGAGGTGACGGATATGCAGAGCCATGGAAGTTAGTAGAGGGGGAGTGTGGATATCAGACTAGGTATCCTGTCAACAGCTGCTGAGATCTGCTGCTTCAGGAGCAACCCAGTAAAGGGCAGGGTGCTGGGGTCACACAGGGGAGGATGGGGGAGAGGAAGAGCCCAACTAGGATTCATAGATCACTTGCTCCTCCCCAAAAAATGGAGTTGTGAGGAAAATACAACTAAAACCAAATACATAGCTGTACGAAACTATCATGCTTGCCTTTCAGGCTTTTCATTCAATGGTGAAGTAAAATGCACTGTTTTCTCTCCTCTGCCTTTTTTTACTAGGATCAGTGGAGGTCAAATGCTGGTGACATTTGCAGACAGCAAGACAGCTCTTCGTGTTATGGATATAGATGGTGTCAAAGTAAGCCTCTCTCAAACCTATAATAATAAAACCTATAATAATAAAACCTATAATAATAATTTCATGACAAATTTCTCAAAGGTGGTTGCTTAGAATGAGATAGTTGAGTTTCTAGCTAAATCAAGTAGCGTTATTTTAAAGCAACTTAGTGCTCACAAAGTCCTTAGTTTTCACAGCTGCTGAGGGTTTTAATGCAGTATTTCAGTTTCAGGAAGGCAGGAGGTGACTTTTCTTGGAGCTCCTAAGCAGTGCTTAGTATCTGGCCTCTGATAGCGCTGCAGAATACATGGACTCGGTCATTGTTCTGGCACTTGAAGCGGTTCTCCTGAAATTATGTGTAACTTTATACTGTTGCCAAAGCATCCTCACGATTGTGGTTTGGAGATGTTTTGTTTCTCTTAAGTGTATCAAATAAACTGCTTCTACCAAGCTGGAACAACATGATTCATTGGCCTCCATGGCAAACTCAGCATTAGCAGTAGGCGTTTACCTTCCCATCCCTGCTCTTCCTTCCCACGCACATACTCTACAATTCATCAACCCCCTCATTTATTCCGACAAAACTGTTTGTGGGGCTGCACTATAAATTTAACATTAAAGTAATGGATTTAACCCTCATTCTTTTTTCGTATTTGGAGTTTTATCTATTAGTTTGGCTCATTTCATTGATGTAATCTATAGCACAGACCCAAACACAATTGTACGTGCACAATGTGTGAAGGTGCTGGGAACCTGATTCAGGAACTTTCCAAAGTAATTTTGCTGCTGAAGCTGCTGCCTTGGATACATCTCACCCCAAATGTCATGGAGCAACACATATAAGCAGCCGTGGTCTTAATCTGTTTAATAATATACTTCCCTTATACATCAACCATCATATAAGGGATTTTTTTGAGCAGAGAGTCTCCTTACAGATGGCATCAGGTAGCAAATTCTTGTGTGTTTTAAAGCTACTGACTCAAAAATGGAACCCTCCCACACCATTATTACTATCACAGTATTGTTTTGACGATATTTGATGTTTCACCTATTTCTCAAATATTTCCCAAATGCAGCAGCAGTGCTTTTGAGCTGTGAAGCTAGTTTTCTTTCAAGAATATTGTTACAGTCTGAAAACTTGGTTATGGGGATAGGAATAGTGCTTCCTTTTCATTTAGCTTCTAAAATGAAGCTTTAGTTACATCAGTTTCTGAAGCAGTTATACAATAGACTGGCAGCACTTGCTTATTCTGTTCAAGTATTCTCATTTTGTGAAGTTGCTTGGCAAACGGAAAACAATTCTTTCTTTGCATTAGGTTAGAGGCAGAACAGTGAAGATCCGGCCCAAGACCAAGGACTGGCTAAAGGGCCTTCAGGAGGAAATTGCTCGAAAACGGGACAGCATTGCCCCCATGTCCCCCACGGCAAACTCCTGTCTTCTGGATGAAAATTTTGACTTCTCAACTTTGGACTATGACTCAGAAGGTGAGCAGCAGGTTTCTAAGCTAAGTTGTGAGAAATTGCTTTGCTGACTTTGGTTGCACAGAGAAGGTACAGTATAAGTGTTAGTGGTATCTTAATTTGTAACGAAGCCACACTTCTTAAAAAAGAGGATTGTAACTACAGCAATGATCCGGCACTGTGCCTAGGCAGAGAACTGTTGCTTAGAGCATCCTATCAATTTAGTGTTATAACATATGTTAGCAAATCCAAAGTATGGTACTGTTGTCTGTATAGAAACAAATTGTAATGAAACACATGGGTTACACGAGAAGCTTGCCCAACACATATATTAAATTCATTGATTGGTAATAGAGAGAAACAGAGAATGCATTTGCTCACTAAGCCTTTTTTATCTAATATTTTAATTCAGGTGATATAGTGGAGGATGAAGATGATTATTTAGATGATGCTTTGTGTCAACACCTAGTAGCAGACACAGCAGAAGATATGCCTGAAGGCTGTGGACGTTTCGCATCCATAAGTCAGTCAGACGAATCTGGACAAAACCCACGGCTGTATAAAGGTAAACTATCTGCATTCCTTAAAGTAAGACCTGAAGGCTTGTTGTTTGTTCTCCTTTTGTCTCTACTTCCCTGTTCATTTATATTTTCATTGTAGGTCCTCTAAAGATAAGGATCATCTTTTTGGTACATGTTCATACAGTGCTCAACCCCCCTTGAGTTAGTGAGTGTAACTGAGGCCCTCAGGCGTAACAGCAGTACAAATAATAAAGCTTAGATCCTCATTCTTTCTAGCCTAGGGCAAGGCAGGAGTGCTGAAAAATGCTGGTTTCCTTTTGTAGAAATTAGAGAAATTAAGTCTTTTTATCCATTTGATGTTGTTCAGCAGCAGAGCATACAACAAAAAATTGTCCGTTATTTTCTTATTGGTGAGGGCCAGAGCAAAACCAAACCAAAGGAATCCTGTTGATTCAGTGATGGGCTTGGCCCTGTCCTTTGAGCAATAGCTGTGGCAGTGCAGTCAGGCGCAAGCTGGACAGTCCAGGAGGTTGTTGTGTTCAAATGACTTACTTCAAAGAAGCCTAAAGTTTCTCCTTTATTCCTATTTTATTTATTTCTGAAGAAGTCGAGGTTCACACAACAGGTATATTAATTCTTTTAGTGCTTCATAAACGTGCTACCTTTTTTCCTGGTCACCTGGCTTGTTTGCACATTATTGTTAAATGGCTTGGTAAAGAGAAGATAAAGCTGTGAAGACAATACAGATAAAAACTGTAGCAAGAACTAGCCAAGCCAGTGGTGGTCTTAATTGGAATGTGATCAGGACATGCTTCAGTGACCAGCCATTGATAGGCTGGGTCACGTATTAAACACTTCATCACGACAGCAAGTGATTCAGAAGCTGTCTTTCCGCATTCTCTCAGAAGTGCTTTGTCTTCTGACATGAAGGTATTAAAGTTTTCACTTTTAAAGGTTGAGTCAGAAGTAGAGTTCAAAAAGATTAAATGAAATTCGTAAGTTTATACAGACAGGTTTTCCAAACAATCAGAGTGATATACAGCTTTCTTGCCCACCTTGAGTCATAGGCTGGGTGCAGTGTGGCCAGACCCAGAAACCTAGCCCTGAGCCAAGGAGTAATCTGTCATTATTAAATACTGTAAAGCCAATCACTGATGCCTTGCCCTCCAAACACTTCTGGCCTACTGTGTGATGATTCATTAAGCTACAGAGAATTGCAGTGATTCTTTTCACCCACACTAACTCTTCTCCACAAAAAATATCACAAAGTAAATGGAGATTATAAAGTATAGTTGGAAGGAGGTCAAGGTGGGGTCATGATCTCACACAACTCAGAATATAATATATTCAAGCCATCTTGAAAGTCTCTGCAATTTCAGATGCCTCCATAAGCTTCCAATTCTGCCTGAGTAACTCCTAATCAAAGGTATGATGATTGCATAGCTGGTGTTAGACAGAGATGGAAACTAGTGATGGGCAAAACAGTGTGTATGTGTGTTTCTGAGGGCAGAGAAGGGCATAGCCTCACAAAACTGATGTCCCTGGGAGCCGTTGCCTAAAACCAGCAGCCTTTTAGGGGAAGGGATAGAGTGGTGGTGGCTGGTCTTGTGTTCAGCGTTACTACCAGAATTTCAAGCTGTGCGTTTAGGCGCCTGCTTGACTCCTTGGATCCTACCGATGAGCCCATATCTGCAGCTTAGAAATATTGAAAATGCAGAGAAAAGGGGGAGGGCGGGTTGCGTAGATCACAGGCTGTGTCTCTGTGGCCACCATCCGTTGCTGAGTGGGAGTAGGAAACTGAGAGGCAGCTCAGTATTCCCTGCAGAGCACAGCTTTCTGAAAAACAGAAACTTGTGTAAAAATGCCTGAAGTGTGAGAGACTGCTGCTACCACAATTCCTTCCCCATCCTCTCCAAACCACAGGGACAAAACTAAACCCAGTGGATTTTGGAGCCCTAAAGAATATAGCTACATGGCTGGGCAGGGAAGGGAGGTGAGAGAATTGAAGTGAAAGCCCTCACTTCAGCAGACTGGGAGACTAAAGCAATCCCTACTCCTCACCTCTCCAGCTGTCAGAGAGGCTAAGATGGGATGAAAGACTCTGTAATAGCCTAGACATGTAAGGTGCAGCCAAGCGCTATCAGTTTGAGGTAGGTGTACCTGTTAGGAGACGTTGCTGGAAAGCAGAGATGTGATGAGTGAGCCATTCAGACAGATTTTTCTCTGGCATAAAAAACAGTTCTCCTGAGCAAGGAACATTGTCGAATCCTCAGAGGGAATTCCTGCATTCAGAAAGGAAGAGCAAGGGATTGACCATGACTAGCCTCCTCGTGGCTGCCATGACAGTTTGAATGAGAGCGGGTTGCCACCATGTCTGGCTGTGAAAAGCTCAGAATCTAACAAGGTGACTAGTAACCATGAAATCAGATGCAGGCAGTCTGTGTGCTGGCACAAACAATTAATAAATGCTGGAAAAGGAGAGAGAGAAGTATTTGACAAAAGGGTAGACGTTTCCTGGAGTGGGAGCAGGGAGGCGTTCAGGGAGAGCAAAATAGTATGAAAGGAGCCACGTCATGTTGCTGAGATACCTGGTTGAGGCTTGCCATTCATAATCACCTCTCTTCTGACCACTCAGATTTGGTGCATCTCACCCAGCAGGTATCTAATACAGATCCTTTCTAAAATTTCCCTAGATGATACAGACCTGGCCGATTTGAAGCGAGAGCTGGAGGCAAGTGGGGAACGCCACCGCCGGACTCCAAGCAGGTCTCTGTCCATTCCTACCAGGTCTCGGCCACCTCAGCCGCCACAGAGGCCTCCCCCCCCTGGTGAGTTTAATGTTCTTTAATGTTGTGTTGGCCCCAGCTGAACAGTTTGCCTGCCATTTCTGGGTGACAAAGCAAGCAATACCTTGTTCTGAAATGTCAGGCTGTTGAGGTACTTGTACTTGCTTCCCAGTCTGTTTCAGCCTGACTATGGCTGCAGTTAGCAATGGGAGAAGTTTGTCTTTGAGATGACAGATACTCCACAAAAAATGCCTTTAGTGAGGATGGAATAGCCCATATGTTTCATACTAACTCATCACTCAGGTTAGCAAGTTGACCAGTCACTGAGTGTTTTCTTATAGTTTGTTTTTTTCCTGATTTAATTGTAATCTTCCTTTTAAAAAGCTTTGACAAAGTACTTATGGACAGTTTTTGTCCTTTCCTGCTTTGCAAGCAGTTCTTGCTTGCTTTTGTGTTTTATGAAAGAAATGCAAAGTGGCTTATGATTTTCAGTGAGGCACAAAGGGGAAGTGATGCTCTTTACCTAAGCTCTACCCACCTGAGATGCCATCGGTGCTATGCTGCTCCTGTTTTGTGGCTACTTCTGCATGAATACTGATTGCTAGATCAGCATAATCATCTTTGCCTTCTGTATGACACAAGCTATACATCACATTTTTCTTGCAGTCCAAAAGTCTCTCTTCTGTATATATTTTCCAGCCTTAAATTAAAGGTTTTGTCAGACTCACTGCTGGAAGATAAGTTCTTCAGGGTTATTCCCATTCATTTCTGAGTCTGTTGCACAGAAGTGACAACACTGGTATATGTATTTCTGTGCCTGGAATGCAATGTTAATGTTTAGCTGAGATTATTGAACTGATTAAATGAAAGCAAGACTAACAGGAAACTGCTTCCTGAAACAGTTCAAGATTTCAGCATTTTATTCTGTGTTGAGATTTTTCCACCTTAGATTAGACCAGTAACAGTTCAGCCCATCACTCCTCTAGATCGAAGTGTCTTGCTCTTGGCACTTAGGCAGAGGGACTTAAGGTCCCCAGTGTCCTACAGCAAGGTCTTGCCTAATATGTCTGTCCCTGGAGGAGCAGGGAGGGCGACAGCATCTCTTTTATTTATCGCAAACAATTTCAAATTACATTGGTTTTGCTCCATTGCAGATAAAATGCTGTACCAGCTCTTCAATGTAAAAAGTCATTTTTATTCCTCTTTCAGCCGGAACATCAGGGAAAAAGTCCCCCTCAGATGGTTCCCTCTCTCCAGGAAGCCACTCCACCGGCTCCATCCTGGCAACGGCAAAGCTGCTACCTGGAGCCCCTCAGCAGCCAGTGAGTCCTGCCGCTCAGCATGGCCACTTAGCGTTGCCCTGATCTCCCCCATCTACATAGACACTGTAGACACTGAGCATCACGTACACAACATACCTGTCGTACAAGGAAGGAAGTCCATCATATGCCTGAGCTGGAAATGCTACGATGAACTTCTTGTAATGTACTACTAGACATTAGGACCTGCTAGACACCAGAAAAATGTTATTAAATTGCCAGGAATTAGAAAGGCCGAAGAGGGAGAGAGAGAATGGTGCAAGACCAGGGCACTGTTG
This sequence comes from Fulmarus glacialis, assembly GCF_000690835.1. Lineage (NCBI taxonomy): Eukaryota > Metazoa > Chordata > Aves > Procellariiformes > Procellariidae > Fulmarus > Fulmarus glacialis. The sequence continues at coordinate 31,395 of NW_009224623.1, read as the reverse complement.
GTTTATTCCACGTGCTGCTTTCTGACAGATGCTAACTTGAATTTTCAACACCACAATAATGTGCTTTAATTCTTTTCTCGCCTCTTTTTTTGATGGGCCATGCTAGCGCCCAGCGTACAGGAAAAGTCTTGACCATTGCCAGCAAGGCTGCTAGCCCCTCTGAGGAGACCAAGACTGGAATGTGGGAACACTTCCCCACCCCTGTCTTGTTGGATGTATTGAACAAGGGATGGCTAAGGGACCAGCTGTGGCAGTAAGCCATCAGCCTGTCTGTCAGCTGGTAACAAAGCTATAATACCTGCCAAAAGACTCCCCACCATTTCTGTAGTATTTATAGATTGCTGAATAGCCACTGGCAAAACCAGAACTTTACAGGTGTGTGAGCTTAGCTGTAAGATTAAAGGTGTACAAGAAAAAACAGTTCTCTGAAGGTTACTCATCCTCTTTTTTTTTTTTTTTTTTTAAAGCCTAAAGTCCGGACTGGAATAAGTAAACCTTACAACGTCAAGCAGATCAAAACCACCACAGCTGAGGAAGCAGAAGCAGCTATTAGATGTCTTATGGAAGCTAAAGGAGGTGAGCACAGCTTTCTAACTGACTTCTAGAAATCTTTAAATAAAGAAAATTGTAGGTGTATTCATCCTTTCTGTCATAGCCCCGATGCACATATTTCTGTTCAGAAGCTCACCTGAACACTGACATACACATTCTTGCAAGATGGTACTTGGTGTTCTCTGTCAGTTCTGATAATATTAATCTTCTTTTTCAAGATGACTCAAGTTGTATATTTTGTTGTAGAACCTGTTACTAGGAGCACCTTGGGTTATTTATGTCCTGATTTAGTCTGAAAAATTAAAAGATAAAGATGGGATCTTACTAAACTGATGGTGCCTGTGTTAGCTCAGAGTTGCATAAAAGATATTTGCTGCTCTATTTGGTGAATGCTCACTATTGCAAGCACAACTAGAGAGCAAATACAGCTGTGGGAGAAATAACCTGGATTCTGTTCACATTTGGACAGCAAGTATAGTTGTAACCTAGATAGAAGCTTGCACCACTTCAGCTTGAATAGCTAAGCTAAAAGGCTACTCTGTGTTTAGGCTCTCTATCTAATCCCTGGAGAAGAAAGCTTCTTGCAAGGGCAAGTTAAAGCAGGAAACTAGCTTAGCTATTGAAACTTAGGCAGTGTGACTTTACCTTCCATGGTTACAAGTAGTCTTTCTGTTGATGCTGTATGAATGAGAAAGAATGCAGTATGACTCCAAGATCGCTACCCAAGTTTGCAAGGCTCTCAGCTCAGGAGAAAAACATCCCTTTTCATTTGTAAATGGAGCAAATGCAGTCTGGAATAATCCAATTTAATTAGAAATATCATAAAGGCATCTTGATGTTTGTTTCTCAGAGTGTGCTGTACATTTGTTTTTGAAATCAGATTTACTCTCCATTCATTTTGAAATTCACATTAAGCATTTCACTCAGTGTGGGTAAGAAAACTAGTCCGGTCAACATCACTTTCAGTCCCTTGTGCTGTACTACCAGTTGGCATTTACAGTTCTTCCCAAAGTATTCTACAAGACGTGGTCGGTATCATTATCTTGATTATCCACATAAGGAAACAAAGGCAAAAGGAGACTCAGGACTTGAGTTCAGTACTCCTGAACCCCCAGCCAGTGTTTTATCCACTTGGCCAAACGATGGCACAGCACTGCTGTTTTGGCATGAAATTATTTCAGACAGGGGAGTGACCGGATTGCAAAGGTCTGTGTTTATTTCTAAAACCTACCTTCCTGGCCTGAGCACATTCCCTTTAGGCATGCACATTTTGGGAAACATGATTGTGAAATTAATTATTTTCAACCTACATTCTGATCAAGCCAAGATGCTAACTGGTTTTGCTTTTCAGGACTACAGGAAGATGCACTAAAGCCTGCTCCAACTAGAAACCAAATGTTCACCAAACCCGAGCCTCTTCCCAGCATGACAAAGTCAGCATCGTTTCAAGGGTCGCAGGTAGGACCAGTGCTTGTGCCCCATCGCCCGCCACCCAAAGTTCCAACTACGAAGAAGCCAGTACCTCTGCAAAGGACCGGAGTCAAGGTGGAAAATGTAAGATAGTTGCAGCAAAATGCATCCAGCCTCTATTACAAGAGGGGTGGGCTGTTAAACGGTCTGTGTGAAGTCCTGTAATTTAAAGTTCTTAGCCAGCAGGTACTGAAATGATTTTGTGTATTGTAGCCATCAAGGCATAAAAATGCACTAGGCAATCGGAAAGGAAAAAGAGCTTTGACTTCCTTACTCAGCTGTATTCAGCTTTTCTATTTGCCAGTCCATTCTCTTAGATTTTGTTACTTTTCTTTTGGGTTGTCTAAACTTCGTCAGGATTTAAGACTCATCCCTTCTTTATCACAGTGTTTACTTTTGACCACATCATGAGTGGTCTGCTCTGTATCGATTTGAGGCAGCTTCCTGAGCAGTACGCTGTTCTGTGTCCTGTTCAGAAACATCAAACTTTTCTCATGCACCTTATAATGGCATTCAGCCTTTCACTTTGGATTCTGGATTCTGCTCAAGAGTTCAGGGTCTTAAAAAATACAAACCTGTAGGTGTTGGGGTTTTAATCTGTCTCTCTGTCAGGTCTCTACAACGGAGATAATAGTTCTTCATCTCTAGAGCTGCTAAAATGAGTATTTAATGGTGAAAGCAATTTAAGTACAAGAGAAAGACAAATATAACCTTTTATATTCTCCCTTTGACAGAACCTGGATTGCTATTTTGGTGTTAGTTATATGAAATCTTCTGCAGGAATATATCTATTTCAGTTTGACTCTGCTTCAGACTTCCGCTCCTTCGTCCATCTGAGTGAGTTCAGATGGGACTTGCGTACTTGAAAACCACCTCCATCGTTAAAAAAAGCATGCAGTCAAACGTAGGCAACTTAACAGCAGCATATAGACAGAAGTAGCAGGGGATATGTCCGTCATGAAATATTGACTAAATATTTTGACTGCATTAAAAAGCCTGTATATTATCTTTTAATACTATGGGTGAGTAATAAAGAATTAAAATGCTTTCGTTCAGTCACACTGAGTTTGAGAAATCTGAAGCAGCCCTTGCCTTCTTGGACTGAGCTGGGTTCCAGTTATTTATATATTTTTAAATATTGAATATATGCTAGATTGTATTTCAAGAGCTTGCTTTTATCTTCAGTTCCTAGCATCAGTGAGACATGACAGAGCCATTAATGCATTTCTTGGGTTAGCTTAAGCTAATTGTCCTCCAACCATATGTATCAGAATATACCCAAAAGCATGTGCTAATGGCCCTCTTCATTTACCCCTCCCTATGCATTCTTGCTTAAATAATACTAGTCAGCAGAGAGATGTAACAAATAAATAACTCTTCAGAACTGTGTTAATTTGGTCTGGAGCAAAATCCTAACATGAAAGAGAGGTGGTCAGAAAGAGATGTCTTTTTGATACAGGGAGCGAACAGGTTGTAGGATCCTTGTCTTCAAATAACACTCTGTAAATGAACACTGGTCCAAGGCACGATGCATGAGAACAGAACCAAGCAGGTACAGTGTAAATCTGTGCTGTCAAGCCTCCTCTTTGTACTGCTTTTTTTTTTTTCTTCCAGTACCATCAGCTTTTCTCAGTAACACCATCAATAAGACTTGCACTAGAAGTGACTCAGTTTAAGGTACCATTTTTGTTCTCAAATTTCTTGTTCTTTTTCCCCCTCAGGCTATGTCTACAGAAGAGCAATTTGACCAACAGACAGTAGAGTCTCCTTTTGGCTTGCCAGAGCCCTGTCTAGAAGCCAGACCTATTCTTAGTCCGACCAGGATTACTCCTGTCCCTAAACCCAGAACACCACAACCTGGGAAGCCTCAGGAGAGCAGGGGGAGCAGTGAAAGGCAGCCCCCCTCAGGAAGCATGGCTGAGGCCATCACACTGCCTCCCCAGAGTGCTTCCTTTGCCCCAAAAGTGCCACCACGAAGAAAGAAGTCAGCTCCTGCAGCTCTTCATCTGCAAGTTCTCCAGAGCAGCGACAACCCACTTTTTAGTGGGTTAATGTTCAACTCCAACAACAACAATCCTGGGTTCTGCCCCCAGGCTCACAACTCTCAGGTCCCTGTGCAGTCTGCTCTCTCAGCTCCTACATGCTCTGCCAGCCCAGAAAACACCACAACTAAGCACTTGGCACCAAATGCTGCAGAATTGCTGGCTAACCTTCAGGGCCTTCCTGTACCAGGCGGCCAGCATCCACAGCTCTCGGATACCAGCTCCCTTCCAGAGAATGCCAATCTTTTGGACCTGGACACGGATTCTTCCTGCCCACTTTCCATACAGGCAGCATCAGCTACTTCTCCAGCACACACTCCAGCAAATTTAAAACTCCCCAGCTTGAAAGATTTCAGTCACTGGGTTACATTTAGTGATGACGAAGACAGTAGTGCACTGTCAGAAGGGTTCAACAAACTGCTTGTCTTAGAACAAAACAAAAATACCTGATGAAGACAAATACTGATTTAGAATTGTAAAATTTCGTCCCTTTAATGTTCCTATAGAAATCAGAAATATCATGCAAAATAAAAATAAATCTTTTGTACAAAGATTTTTATTTAAGGAAATAGATTATCTGTCCATGCTACATTTCATTTTCATGTTTAAAGACAAAGATACTATCCCTGGAGGGAACTGTATAGAGTATATACAACCTAACATTACCTACAGCTTGTTGGCAAAGTTCTTTATTCTAAGTTATTTCTTTTTATTAATCCATCTTAAGATGTTTTGTTTCATTTCAGGTACAAATCATATGTAAGGACATGTAATGATGTACGGAAAAAATGTTAAGAAAAACATTTTCCTGTGAAATTTATATATTAATCAATTTCTGTCACCTGAAATAAAGAACCCTTATCTTGAATAGTTAGACTGCTACAGTTATTCTGGAGCAAGCATCCAAAAGGGGAATATATACCAGTATAACTACAGCAGTAAGACCGGAATTTTTCTGCTACCAAGCTTCTGCTGTGGAAGCAAGGCTTAGATGGTATCTTGTAGAGCTTAACTAGCTGCAGTGTTGGCAGGCCCTAGTACTTACCTTGTTAAACTCATTCCTGTGTTAGAAGTAAAAGGAAAAGTGTGTACTATAAGGCTGTAAAGCAGAACCGTGAGAGGTGGTGCCCCCACATCAGCGAGAAACGCCTGTTCTTACTCCAGACCAGGCAAGTGAACCCCCGTATTACAACAGACCTCTTCTAAGTGCTATGCTGTTAATGGCACTGTAATAACATGCCTCAGCTATTCTAAAAGGACTGGGTAGCCTCTCAAAATACTGCTCCGACCTACAATGAGAGCAAAGGCATCCCTAGTTGGTTTTCTACCACAGTTCCAAAACTCACCCTGGTTTTTGTTCACAGCAAGCCAATGCCAAACAACATATTTTACAATGAAATAGCATGTGGACAATGACAGCCCCTTTTCAAAGAAACGCTATATTCTGCTTGTGTATGATCTATGCAAATATTGTGGAAGTATGGTGAATAGTTGAGACCAGCTGGTAACACAGGTCATTAGCATATTAATGTCTTATGCTAAAGGCAGTTTAGTAATTCAGTAGTTGTGTCCCTGTTCCCATTCTGCTTCTTTGTAAGAAATGCCATGTCAGTCTTTTATTCCCACAGTGCAGACGAGGAAAGAGCTGGTCTTGGAACCTAATGTTATGCACGTGCAGCACAGGCTGATACATCCTGAAACTAAGCCACAAGCACACAACTGGGGATGGCAGAACCCTCTTGCAGGGAGGAACGGACTCTGACAGCCAAATAATGAGTTTGCCCACTCACAGTAAAGCTCAACATGGACACCAAACTGGTAGGCTGGTAGGGGGTGGAAGTGTGTAGAGCTACGGCTCTCGCTGTGCATTTCTGATCGTCAGCTATGCAGTCTGTTTTGTACCAGGGAAGGAGCTGCCATGTGCTTCCCATTCACCTCAGCAGCTGTAAAGCCGTGCTGCAGCGGAGGGTCAGGCAGCCCTGAGAAACAATACGATCACTGAACGTGAGCTGGGAAGGCTAAGAAATGGAATTAGACATGGGCAACTGTATCTAAGACAGGACAAATTTAAGAAGCATGTGCACCGCTGTAAATAAAGCTGTTGCTCAGGTGCACTGTGCATCCATACAGGGAATGTACCTAGGAGGCAGTTGCAACACACAGAGTAAGACTAACAGGCGAGCAACTACCCTGACCTGTTCTACACAAAAGGTTTAAAAGATGATCATGTTCAATGGTTCAGACTAGGACAGCCTAGCTAGGGGAAGCACCCGCTGTTAACCACTGTAGGAACTCCAGGCAAGTATTGCTGTGTGCCTGCTTTGCTTCGCCCTTCTATTTACCCAGTATTCCACCAGAGCCCACAGAACACGTGTTTCAGGTGAGTCTATAGGTCACTTACCACAGTGGGCTGACTCATGAAGTATTGCTGCTCAGCTCAAAGCAGACTTGATCTTCATAATGAAGTCATCTCTCGTTTATTAGCAAGCCAGCAGTCGTGCTTCTCAGAAGCCCAAGATTTTGGTGAGGATAATCCATGGTGCTAAATGTGTCTGTTATCTGCTTTAGCTGCGGAGGCTTTTGCCTTGCCTATGCAGTAAAACTGTACACTACAGATGCCATTTGTTCAAAGCAGGCAGTTAAAAATGATAAACAGATTGCAACTTGTCATGGTAACTTGTTAAGAGAAGCATCAAGATCTTTTACTATTAAAGGAAGGAGAGCATTTTTAAGCAGTTGGTGAAGCTGAAAAAACCCTCTTGCTTTCAGATGTTTTTTTTGCAGAAAAGATGTATTAAGAAAGTTCAGAGGTGGGTTTTTTTTTTTTCCCATAGGAAAATTAATTGGCTTGTTCTCAGCTTCTTGGAAACTGGGAATTCAGCCATTTTCTTAATTGTAATGCCTACCTGTTTCACTGCCACTGCCAAATTTTGAACACAAGATATCCTGTAAGAGAGGATTCTGCCTTTGTCTGAGCACCTGCCATCCTGCTCTGCTCCCTCGTTTGCCAGACACGCTAAAAAAAATCCCCAAAACCTTCAAAGGCCAAACCAATAAAATCCAGCACTAAGCTTCTTACATGAGTGTCAGTTTAACGTGGTAGCAGGCTGGTGAATAATGCTGAAGCAAGTTTTGACACAGAGCCTTAGCCTCTTCATCCTCCTCTTAAAAAAACCCACAGTGTATATTTATGGGCACATTTCAGTATAAAACATCAAGAGCAGTAAAAAAGAAAGAGTACGTTATATGACCATATCCAACATTTTCTGCAAAGATAATTAACAGCTCTAGGACAGTTAATTTACATGTTAATGAAAGTGTTAGCAGGAAAGCCAATTAAAGTGGATTTATACAAGTCAAATAAAATCTGCTTTACTGCTCTCCTTGAATAACAGAAGTATGTAGCCTTTAGCATTATATCTTATGTCTATGTATGTGGCAAGCTGCCCACTGAAGTATGAATCCCTGCAGCTAGCTGGTTTATACTAACAGTGACAGCATATACAGTTCAATTGCAGCAAATCAAGGGAAAGGAACAGACAGTCCAGCTGCAAAGGTTACAGCAAAGAATGAGGAATCGCCTGTCTCGATATATTATCTTCCTCACTGGTGCCCAACACCCCAGCCAAGTGTTTTTTCAGAGGCAGGTGCTTGTGACCTGGGTTCTAGTTTTAATGCTCAGGAGAAGCTAAGCAGGGCCAGACTTGCTCTGCCTTTGGGAAACCACTACAGAAAACTCAGACGGCAGGAGGCGGTGATTCTTTCCTTCTCATTCAGGATTAAGCTGGGCCCCACCACAATGTGAAAAGAGGCTAAGTAACGTGAACCATCGCTAGCTGGCGTCCACAACTAGGGAGCCCACAGCACGGCTCTGTCCTCAGCTCTGCTGCCCATTTTCACTAGGACGTTATCAGTGGAAACCAACGTTCTCAGTGATAGCTATCAGTCTTGAGGGCCGTATAATGGGTGGCAGGGAGTGGCTATCCCATGACATTTTTCATGTTGTGAATCCAGCACTTGGAAATCTTAAAATTGTTGACAGTGGCTGTGAAGTCAGGCATGAATAATTTACCAGATGCAAGTATATAAGCATCTGTGTGCTTATTTAATGTGAGAGATTTTGGCAAGTGTGAGCTTGCCAAGGACCCTGTAGTACAGCAACTTTACGTTGCTACAGGCATCCTTGTTGTTCAGCTGCATTCGTGTTTGGGGTGGGTAAGTGGTTCTCCTTGGTATAGCAACTGCCCGATTTAGCTTTTTTGATCACTGAAACAAACAAAAAGAAAGCGAACCAAAACCAAAATATCGTTTAGATTTCCACTCTGACAAAACAACATTTTTGCTTTTTCCTTTTTGTCCAGAATTGACTTTTTCACCAGACAGAGCATTCCTCCTTTCTAGCTAAGCTGCTCTGCCTGACACCATGGAGCACAAATCACAGTGAAAGCCCGTTTGCACTACTGTAATCACAGCAATTAAAAACTTGATGACTGTTGCTACTAGAAATACCAATACAGTTGTACAAGAGTGCTGGACAAGTGCATGACGATTGACAAATTCCTATTAGCCCTCCCTTCCTGTCTGACTATTTTAGTCTTGGATGCCACAATGCAGACGAAATACCATCTTCTCAGACAATTCACACATACCTGCCAGCCACATCCGCAGCTGGGTTCCCAGCTAGATGGGATTACGGGCATAGTTTACATATTTACATAAAGGCACTATTCGGAATTAATGGTACACCAGGGAAGCACGAAAGCATACATTTCTAATGGGAAACAGACATGAATTCTACGCAACAGACCCTCTGACCCTTGAACCAATGTCTGTACGTGGTTTAGGAGGCACTTCTGCAAAATCTAAAAGCACAACTAAAAACTGTTCAGTTCGGCAAAACTGATGACCGGCTGCACCCCCCAGTACTATGCCTCTTACAGAAGATGAAGGGTAAACATTACATTCTTCCAGCATGAGACAATCACTAAAATATAATGCAGGTCTTTAACAAAAGTGAACATGATCCAGAGCATTCATTTGGCAGATCATTTCACCTTTAATACCTTTTGTGGCATATCTAGTACATGTTTAAAAACACATTTCATTACTGTATTCCAAACAAACCCAAACCCAACACCCCCTGCCCACAAATATTAGTTTTAAAAGTTACACATATATACATACAGTTACAAAAAGGAGAAAGTTACCTCAAGACTTCCAGTTACAGTAACAAAACATAGATGCATTTACTGAGATTAACGTGTAATGTAATTGATCTGAATCCCTGTAAGCCGAAGAAGTCTATTAAAATCGATACAAGGTTTGTCATGCTAAACACGTATTCACGGTTGGGGGGAAAAATACTCTTTTTGCTAGTGTAGCGCTGTACATTCTCTGTACTACTCTTGTGAATTTTACTTTGCAATTCCAGCAGGTCAAGGCTCAACTTCCAAAAGTGCATTTTCAGATGTAGTGTTCTCCTGGGCTAGGGTGCTCTCAAGTGGGAACAGCTGAGGTGGCCTCAGGACCTGGCAGGACTGCAATGGCCACTGGCGCCTGCACCAAGCCCATGCAGAAGTGCAAAGCACGTCCCACCTCTTTCACAGCCATAATTTTAACTAAGGCCAGTGATATTAGATCCATCTCACATAAGTGATGCTAAGAGACGTCTTAAGCCTGTCATCAATACAGGCCTTATTTAACAAATGGTCAGCTAGGGCAGTTTAGCCTAATCATAGCCTATGTTTGTTTTCAGAGAGGGTTGGGGGTGGAAAGAAAGGAAGGAAAGAGACGACAATTAGACTACGCTGCTTTTAACTACATTGCAGTAGTTAACTATTTAAGACTTTAAAAAAGTGGCTGAGCACTGCCATTTTTTTCTAAAAATACTTACTTCTCACCAGTACTGTTAAGATATCCTTAACATAAACATAAACTCAAAGAAGACAACACTGCTGTTTTTCTCTATAATACACTTGGGCTTCAAGAAACCAAAACGTCTGGGATCTTCTGCATTTCCAGTGGGAACTTATGATCACCTGAATTTTTTCCTGCTTTACTTTTTCTCTACCTGAGCTCCAAACTCTAAGCATCAACTTTTTTGTCAGGGCCCACATTTTTCTTACTCCACTTGAACATTTTCAATGCTCTTCTTTAAATCAGCTACATAAAGAGTTTCTAAATGAGTAACATGAGCCAGGGATTTGAACGTACCATCTTCTCGGCATGTCCCAAGCGTGCAGCAAAAGAGCTAAGCCTCTGTTCTATATCTTCCATGCGAACAAGCACAGAATTGCCCTGAGTCTGACTAAACACACACTGTCCTAAAGAAAGCAATCTCACAAGTTGCCAAGATTAAGAGAGAAATGTACAAGAAGGTGAACAATTCTTTTGTTTTGTTTTCATTTATACAAACAGATTAAAACAACTACAGTTGTCTGTGCAAGACAACCTATCAGCCTACCTCGTTCTCACGCAGGAAACAGATGCCATATTTGCTGACAAATCTGGGTGGTCTATTAAATGAAAAGGCAAATTACAAAAACTCCTGTAATTGGGCCACTAGACCAAAATGCTACCTTCATTCACTCGGACAAATTTCTTCAGGCTCCAGTCAGACTGCTTAACATGGACAGTAAACCAAAGCGTTGAGGCAGCCACATGCTGCTTCTCTCCTTTGACACAACAAATAACCACCTCAGTTAATTGTTTCTGATCCTCTCTATAAGACGTTACTCCCAGATGTATATTTACTTTAATGAGACCACCTACCTCCAAGAGCAAGCTTTTTTTTTTGGTGAAAGAAAATATCCTGGGCATTCTCCATAGTCCAGCTGTGTTGCTCCAGAGGGCTATCTGTAGACTAAGTGAAACTTTTCTTCCCCATCCCCTCCCAGCCAAATTGCTGGAGAATTTACACACATTTTGTTGACAGATCATGGTCACTATAAGCCAACACACATTTTCTTTTTGCCAAGTTTATAGGACTTCAGTTTGTATTTGTTTTGAATATATTTTAGAAATAAGTTGGAGAGGTGCTCAAGTTGGAGATGTACTGAAAATTATTTTAGCAGCAGATACTATTGACATAGTATCTTTGTAGTTCTGCAGATCCACTAACAAATGTTAGGAGAACTTACTGTGTTACACTAAATGGAGGAAATAAGCAGCCAAGGATGGCAAAAACTCAGTCTCCAAGTTCTTGGGCTAAAACATCCTGAATGAACTTCAATGTACGTTGGTACAGGAAAGCATCCTTCTTCTTTGGCTTACAAATATTTAGATGATTAACATCCACTGGAATAAGGTCTCCAATTCCTAAATCTGGGAGAGGGGGGGAAAAAAAAAAAAAGAAGAAAAAACTACCGAAGTTCGTAAAGTCACCTAGACTGAAAAGCACATCTTGCATTAGCAATTTTTCTCTCAAAAGCAACTTCTCCTGTCTTCAGTTTAACTGTTTTGTCTTCATTATTTTTTAATGTGCTAAAAGCATCAATACACACTGTTATAGTCAGATAGAGCTATACATTGCTACAAAACCCACACTGGTAAACCATGAAGTCAGAGTTCTACTATCTTTATTAGGAATACACAAATGTACCTTTCTCCATACAGACAACTTTGAAAAATCAAAACTTCATTGACCAGCACCTGACTGACAGCAAAGACCTGACTGAAGTTTAAGCATTGACATGAACAGGGATAGGGTTTAATCCAGGATGTCCAGATTCTGATCATCACTAACTGCCCTTTATATTCCTTATAAAATACTTTGATGTGGAGATTAAAAATGGGACTAGAATGAACCCGAAATATAGTACAAATCACTACACACATTTCCGGGGAAATGAAAAAATTACATTGCTTAATTGTAGAATACAAGTATTCCATTTTCAGCTACTGGTTTTGGGGCACACTCCAGCATTTATTCTTTCCTGACAGCTATCGCTACTAGTGAACTTCCCAGTTAGGATGCCACATTCCAGTTTACCTATTCACTCAACCTCCTGAGAAATCCTCCATTTTGCTTGGAACTCTGTATCTGTAACCATGCAAAATTACACTAGAGTGGGATGAAGTTTGCTTTCATGTGCCCAAGCATGCATGTAAGAAACAGTGAGTGCACTGCTTGTCAGCCTGGGTTTTCAACAAAACGAGTGGCATGCCACTGAACCGTCATGTACCCTCTAAAGGCTTTTGAGAGCTCATGTGCTGCATTGTGTGTCATCTCTAGAAGAGGAGAAATATGCTACAAAATTATAAGTGCACAGTGCTTATTTGTGCACTCTGTCATCCAGCCCTCTTTTTCATTTTATTTTGTCAAATAAAAAAAAAATTAATGCCCAGTTTTTCAGTCCTTGTCAATAAAATTGCATCAGCAACATTTTCGCAAACAATTGCTTCTTGAGAAGACATACTGAAAAAAATACTGCTAAATATTGACTCAGGAAAACAGGGATGTACAGTCCGCCTTTTTCAGAGCAACTAACCTTGCATTTCACCTAGTGGATTTAGCTGGTGGAAAGCCTGATCTAAAACCCAACAAAGCAATGGTTTCTGTTCAAGGCCTTACGGGTACCTTGGGCAGTGCAGAAGAGGGTTTTGCTCAGGGAAAACTTGAAAATGTCAGACTTAAAACAATTTTTGAAGTTAAACACCCATAAACAAAGCAAGAGAAAGAACTGTCTGGTTTTCCCTTCTCCTACAAAAGGCAAAAAGATGGAGGGAACTCTCAGGAGGCAAACTCTATTGCTTGAGTACCTGAGATATGGAAGACAAAGGATTCTTAACAGTGAAAAACAGCTTTGTCACTTTTTCTTTCCATTAGCAGTTTACTAATTTTCTTTCTTATTTTTTAAAGGAGGAAATAGCTGGAATTTGCGGGAGCTTCTGAAACACTATTCAGCCTACCTATACAAGGATAAACAACAGTTACTCATAATTACAAAGGAAAGGACTACAACAATGTAACATTAGACCAGGATCTACCCTGTTTTTTTTAACAAGTGTTACTCGCATTTAGAAAAATCAAAACAAACAATTGCTATGCTAAGATATAAATGTAGCTGCCTCTGATCTCAGCAGGGAGACTGTAGTTTAAACTCAGCCAAAAGTTTAAACAAAAAACCCCACAACATAACAGATGTATTTTTCTAGGTCTTTTTACCGTATCATTTATAATCCTTCCTCGTTATCGATGCTTACATGAATATATACAAAATTAAATAAATTAAATGGCTATTTGACTTACTTGCTGATTCCAGAGGTACAACATGCAGTTTTATCATGCTGCCTATGTGTGTTGGTAAGGTTTCTGCAAAACTCAGCACTGAAAATTTCTTATCTTTGGCAAAAGAGAGGAAGTCGTCATTCAGCTCTTTAAGGGCAGGAGAATCTGAGAAAGAGCAACATAATTTTTGCAGTGTTATCTTGAACATAAGATTATAGCATTTGTCTGGCAAGACTGCATTCCTAAAGAGATGTTTTGGAAAAATTAATACTCCAGTAAAAGGAGTAGCATTTTGTTTGTAATCCCTTTTTCCAGCTATCATATGCAACAATGGTTTATTTCTGCATAGCATGGAATTTTTTTAGAAGATAAGAATCTGAAGTCCAACACATGTTGAGTTACTACATGGCTAAATGGTCCAAACTACTCTTCTATAAACTTGTTCTGACTCCCTTTTTTCCCCTCGCCTCTGCAATCAAATGAAACAGTTACTCAAAATTACTTACAGTAATTCAACACACAACACAAAATATAAAAACGTTTTTTTTTGTTCTTATCCAGCTTTTTCTGACAGCACGATTAAAAAAAAAGCATCATGAACAGATTAGCATAGATCCCCGCTGTTAAATGGTAGCAAAGAGAGCGTACCCTTGCTGAGTTCTTTAACCTCCACAGACGGAAAAAGAAGATATCTGGCATTTATAGAATATTCAGCCAGCTGGGAACCATGGTGAGGTACGCTATAAAATATGATTCCTCTGGTGTTGTTTACAATTTTATCCATTTCTGGATTCTTGGAAGCATCCACCAGCATCTTTTTGACTAGAAGACCTGGCAACAGAAACTGAATTAATGCAGGGATTTAAACCACTGTGAAAATAACGATCGTGCTATATTACCCATGAAACAACTAACCATATTCTTTCCTCAGTTGATTAGCCTTACTTTATCAAATATGTAAGATTAAGTTGGAAAAAACCAAACCAAACCTGAGGAGGCATTAAAAGAAAATGTCAATGAATGATACAAATCCAATTTTGGTTTGCTTTAAGTGTTGCTAATGACATTTACTATATGCCTGATCATGGAGAAAATTTTGCCTCTGGATTCCCATTTACATGAATTTCAGCTCACTGATTTTGTGTTTTTAAATCAACACAGTAAAAACAAACAGCAATAAAAATCCTTTCAAAATCTATATGCTATTGAATAAAATGCATTAAGAAAGTAGAAATCTATTTTCCATTTATGGTCTTTGCAAATTTTTTAGATAAACTATTCTGAATAATTGCATTTCAGACTGAATTTGGCTAATAGCTTATTCTGAAATATAACAGCAAATAACTACTTTATATCAAACAGGCAATGTGCTTACCACCCATGCTATGTGATACCCACACCAGAGGTCTGTCTCCAATCCCAGCAGCTTTGAGCTTGTCAAGAAGCTCATTGCTCCTGTAAGCAATAGACTTCCTGCAAAGAAAAAACAAACATAAGGATGATAAAGCATGATAAGTTAAAAGGCAATGTTAAAACAGAATGAATTTTCAGTGCTGCACGCTTATGAAAGTGAATTAGGTACGTAAAACATTAATTACTTAATTATTGTTGCTACATTGAAAAATGCCAAAAACTTTTGTAAGGTTGGCTTCACAAGGACAACAGGAATTCAGCTAAATTCAGTTTCTTAATCTTGCTAGAAAGTTTTTTTTTAATTTCACTCACCACTGATTTCTTTTAATTCGACAAATCTCTTTATGGAGTTTTAGATAGTTTCATTCACACACTGCAGAAAATTGTGTTTTCATTTTATGACAGCATCATCAATGCATAATGAACTTTATCCCCTGAAACAAGAATATACCTAATGTCTGACAAAAATGTACTTTGCTAAACAATGCTCAAAATGTGGGGCAATGTACAAATTAATAGCTAAGTGCATGATCAACCAATACATTAAAAAATCACAGATAATGTCTGTTATACTTTCCAGACAATAATCTCCAAATGCTTTGTACTGGAATAGTATAAAAGCACAACAATCTCCACTTTATAAATGAAGAGAATGAGCTCTGGAGAGGGTAAGCTACATGTTAGAGGTTGAAAATGAAATCTGTTGTACAACCAAAACCAAACCAATGCCAATTCCCAAGCTTTAAAGTGCAACATTGTTACTCCTTGCAGTGTAACAAGAATCAAACATAGAAGACCCTTGGATAATGAAAACATCAGGATATTGGGGCAACAACTGTGCAAAGTAATTCACTTCATCTTTATTGGTTCTCAGCATTCTCACTAGGAATTGCTTTTATAACACATACGAAAAGGATACTCAAACGTGTCTTCTCGGCTGAACAATAAGCTTTAGGATAGCTGAGAGACATAAAAATTCACTTTTGAAACAGTGAACGAGCCTATACACTTAGAGCAATCATAAGGTTGTCATTCTACTGCTACATCTTTGTTCGTGCTAGTTAAAAATATCTTCAATATCTTTCATTTTTTATTAACTATATCAAATTATAAATAATCAAATACTCCGCTTAGGTGACCAAAAATAGCAGGTAATGTAATTTTCCATTTTTTAATGAAAAAGACATTATCTTAAAATAAATAAAGAAATCTATGTTTATTTCTTTTTCAAATTTTCTTCCAGTATACTTACTCCAGACTGACACAGGAAAAAAGTTCTCTTAGAATCATAGGATCATTTAGGTTGGAAAAGACCTTTAAGATCATCAAGTCCAACCATTAACCTAGCACTGCCAAGTCCACCACTAAACCATGTCCCTAAGCACCACATCTACACGTCTTTTAAATACCTCCAGGGATGGTGACTCCACCACTTCCCTGGGCAGCCTGTTCCAAGGCTTGACAACCCTTTCCGTGAAGAAATTTTTCCTAATATCCAATCTAAACCTCCCCTGGCACAACTTGAGGCTGCTTCCTCTTGTCCTATCGCTTGTTACTTGGGAGAAGAGACCAACACCCACCTCACTACAACCTCCTTTCAGGTAGTTGTAGAGCGCGATGAGGTCTCCCCTCAGCCTCCTTTTCTGCAGGCTAAACAGTCCCAGTTCCCTCAGCCGCTCCTCATAAGACTTGTTCTCCAGGCCCTTCACCAGATTCGTGGCCCTTCTTTGGATGCAAAACAAGGTACAAGGTCTCTCTACAAGGTCCAGTCTTCTTTGGACCTTGTAGAGGTAACCACCTACATGTTTTTTACTGTCATTGTTCTGCCTAATTTCAAATAGGCATATTAACAGCCATGTCTTCCATATTTTTTCCCTGCTTACATGCTTTCTTTAATGCAATAATTGCATCGATCCTTCATATATCCATAGGGAGGAGGGAATGAACAAGTACCAAGCTCCCAGTCTATTATACACATGCTGAATTTTTTTCTCCCCTACACAAAACATAATCAATTTTCAGATTCTTAACCTGTGAGCAGTCATGCACATGCCTTCACTGAAGTACACAAGTTGAATCTACAGTGCTAGTTACATGCTTAAGTATCCGCATAAGTGTTTGAAGGTCTCAGATTAGGATCTGATGTAAAGATCACTGAACTCAGTTACTAAGTCTAAAATCCATTCAAGCCAAATAACCTTTACAGGCTGAAAGTATTTTTATTTTTCAGAAGGACCATGTTTGGAGGTAGCATCTTCCTCTGACCTACCTGGTTCATGGTCAGTAAAAACGCAATTCGTCTGACAAGGGCAATTACACTATCTGACCAAATCCAATACAGTTGCTGGTTTTTATCTATCAAAGACTTAGATGAATCTCTTTCCAGGGATTAACACTTCTTGAATAAAATTACATGCTTCATTTTTTCAGGAGTATAAAGTCATAATACTGTGATTTTTTTGCTGTGCTTGTAAAGCATTATTGGGTCATTTTAAGTTTAAGAAATATTCTCCTTAAGTTATAAAATTGACGTTATATTTACATCATCTAATAGCATAATTCAGTGTCTCCCCTAAACATGAAGCAGAACAGACTGTAAGAATTTAAGAAGTTGCCACAAGTAGTTATCCATGAGGCTAAAAAGCTCGAGCATTCCATTATTGTACCTAATGTTTTTCCAAACTTGATTTTCAAATGCATCAGGAGAAGTTAAATTCACTGTTTCACACCAGGTGATCCCAAGGATCGGCTTTACAGTTCTCCCTCCTGCCCCCACTCCAAACTGCAGACATTACATTTGTTACCTGTGAGCCTCAACAGGACATTTTGCTTTCCAGTCACTCAAATGGGTGTCATATTCCACAGATACGATTCTAAGGGCAGGACAGTCTGAAGCCAGCCATGTCTAAATTGAAGAAAAGGGAAACCAAAAGGAGCTTGCAATTGAAGTACTTAACAAACTCTTGCAAGCAATTTACCAGCAAAGGAGTAAAGATGTTACTATGGGGACAATATCAAGCAAGATTTCTCCTCTTCTGTTAATCCCCAAATATACCTTACAGCTAGACTATTATTCTTTTATCACATGCTGGCGAACTCTAGCCGGTTTCCCAGCCACAAAATAAATAAAGGATGGAGAAGGATTACTAACTTGCACATTCCTGGCTCCCTCTCCTGGGTGAAACAAGAATTACTAAGATTACCAACAGGACTGATCAGTTTAAGGTTTACAGGGATACTTCGGTGGTTATACCAATGTGAGTTACTTGAAGCAGTAATTATTTATTTACCAACAATATTTAAACAGCAATCTCTAAAAATTGAGGTACTCGGACACCTATGTAAGAAAGGATACTTAATTTAAAATGTAATTTTATGTATCTCTTTCTCAGCAATAACATTCCATCAAAATAAAAAAAAAAAGAGCATGAGGAAAGCAGCCATTGCCTCCTCTTTCACTAGCAGGATAATCATCGTGACAGCATTAAATTTAGCAGGGATTTTCCTTTGCAAGAACAACCTGTTCAAAATTTCAGCTTGCTAACAAAAATACATCAGGAACTTGGAAAGTGCTACTTGTATAATAGACTACAAGTCATTTGATTCAAAATAGACAACTGCTAGACAGTGTAATTCTAGATCCTCTGGACAGCTCTCATTAATGAGAAAACAGCAGCCACATGCGAAAATGTTACTGTCTTTTTACCTTTGGCCAACATTGACTATAGTCCTCCTCCCCTTGTGAAGCCTTTTTATCCAAATGCCGGTCAATGTCTTGCTGCCGCCAGGTTTTAAATGCTGCTCCCAAAAGACCATGAACAAAGAGGATGTCTGCTCTGATGGGCTGACTGATACAGAAAAAGGAATTTTTAAGAGATGCATATTCTTCTAGCAAATTAAATTTACACAGAACTTTTAACCTAAGGAATGCCAAAATACTATTTTTAACACTGTATGTGATATCTTATGGACAACATTTCATGACATTTCACGATATTTCAAGGAGGACACTCAGATCAAGACAAAAAACAGGGATCCACCCAGAAGAGAGAGATATAAAAAGAGGTATGGAAAGTACCCACCTCACAAGTCGTATTTTTATATAATGAAAAACACCATTCTCTCCAGCTACTGTTAATGCAGCTTGATAGTTCCAGCTTTATCGTCAAATTAGATCTTCACTGTAACCTGACTAACACCAGTGACCCAGGGAATAGTTGCTACTAAGTGACATACCATGTTGAAGTGGTATCTGCTTCAGCCCCAGATACACAATCACTATTAAAAGAAGCTGAAGCTGTAAATTTACTGCATCTTAGGCCAACATGTGCTGCGCCAACAGAATAATTACAAGGCACTGTATCCCAGTACAGCCAGTGCAAAGGTTAAATGGTTGCAATGCATGCAAAGCAACAATTGATCTCGTGGTTTGTGTTTGGATTTTTCCATGCAGTACAATAATACTCCTTTCATGGCTATGGACTGCTCCCATCACTTCTGTTGTTCTCCTATTTGAGGATCTAAATTCAGTCCTCTCAACCCACCGAAGAATAGGAGGAGCAGGTGACATGAGTACAGCAGCACTCTGACGTCAAGTCTTCCAAAGTTTTGTACCTGAACAGTATAAGAAGTAACTCAAAGTTCAGCATGTACAATATCTCCTTCTGCTTTACCTGCTACGATATTGTGGATGCAAGACATAAACACCATCTGGATACTTTTCTTTCACTGTGTCCCTGTCTAGATTAGCCAAAGCTCTGGATGCATGAGAAGACTGAATGACATGGGGGGATTTCATTACTTCAGCAAGTACAGAAACCCAACCTACATTGAAAAAATAAAGCGGCAGGTTAACTAATTAGGAACATCATCCAAACAAAAGAATTCAGAAACATCATCCTTCAAAGTATACTTGTGAAAATAGATGTTAAAACTGAAGAGTGGTAATATCAAAACAAATTATGTCAATCCACTCTCTTTACTGCACGAAAGCCAATGTTATATAAGTGGAACCTCCAAAATGCAAAAATGCAGAGTAGTGAGGAGGCAATGTATTTTAGTACTGTTCAGCTTATGACCTGAAGGAGATCCCCTTCTCAGAAGAAAAAGAAAGTATATCAGCAGGTCAGGGCAGCTGTCAGAGAGAGAACAGCTCTCGAGCCTCTTTTTGCAGGTAAGATGCAAGAAAGACAGAGAAAAGAAATGTCCCAGAGAGAAAATGAAGTTTAAAGCATAAGACAGACATAGAAAACAAACCACAGGAATAATGGCAGGTGGAAAAATTGATGCTTGCTGTGAGAATACAACAATTTCTAATTTTAAAATCCAGTGTGTGAAGAACTGTTCAAGGAATTAACATGTCCTTGCTATTCTAAAAATAGTATACTATTTACACCTAAGAAACATAAGAGAATTAATGAAGGAAACCTTTGAATACATTCCTCAATAAAATTTTAAGTCACAGCTACCTCAAGAAAAAACAGACACTTTATAATACTTTAGCTAAGATGTAAAATATAGTTTCTTAGACATAGATGGGGATGTTCATGGACTACTGAGAAATGCAAAGGACTATCTTTTATACACACACAGACACATATATTTCTATAAAATCCTGATAAATCTTGTTGCTGTTAGCAAGAGTGGTCTGTAAATCACAATTACATTGAAGTCAAGTGCATGAAAAAAACCTGGGAAGACTTTGAAGAGAGATTTTCAAATGGAGGCTGATTTGAAAAAGAAACAATGTACTTAACGAGCACTGTTTCAAAATCATGCACAGTACGTTGTTAATAAGATAGCCAGCATGTTGCTAATTCAAGATAGTTAGTTCACTATGGAATTAGGAAAAGAATGAATTGACACATGAATTTTGTTTAAATGAAGTACCTTTGAGAACTGTCAAAAAAAAAACCTTTTTAAAGAATTATGTATTTAAATTACATTTCTAAGCAGAATAGATGTTGACCGCTGTTCTCCTTAAGAAGAACACTATCTAAAATCTATTTTCAGTTCTCCAAATACAATGAAAGACTGCCAAGCTAGTCTGCTTAAAACTAGCAAGGTCTCTGGTTTTGCATTTCTCTTCAACGAGCCAAGACAAAGGGTCAAAAATAGTGTTCAGAATCCTTCTGCCCCCAGATACCCCATCACAGCTACTTCACAGTGCATCATTGCTTTTCTTCCTCTTCCTGTACCAGCAGTTTTTGCAAAGGAAAAGAGCCTTAGAGGTTCTTTCTTCTTATGCATCATCCAGCAACAAAAGAGAAGTCTTAACAACTCTTGACCAGCAGCATCCAACTGCTCATCTCTGGAATCCGGTTCACTGTCTAAAATTCCGTTTGCACTGACAGCTCCGTCCCAGGGAGCTGCTGACTCTTCTGTTACGATCTCTTCCTCTACACGTATGGTTTTAACAGTCATCATAAGAATGTAAAATGGTGCTAGAGCTCAGATCAAAGGCCTTTGTAGCCCAGCTATCCTTCACCCAAAGTGAGCAGTAATGGAAGTTGCGGAACAATAAAAGAATAGAGCAATAAAAGGGCAAGTATATAGTACTGATTCTCCACTATACCCTCTCAGTTTTCTACAATCAGCTTGGCTTCTGTGTGTAGAGCTTTATGGATTTTTCTTTCCATGAATTTGTCTAATCATTTTTTGAAGCTTTGTAAGTCTTCAACAATCATAATGTTTTGTGGCAAGTTTTAGTTTGGTCACACATTGTATGGAAAAAAAAAAATATTTATTTGTTCTGCCTCTTGATAATTTAATGTACAAGAGCCTTTGGTCTTGTATTACGAGAAACAGCAGATGCCCATTCCCTCTTTGCCTTTTCTACACCAGTGAGTATTTTATAAGTCTCCATATTATATTCTCCTTCAGTTGCTTTTTTCGTACTAGGTGTCTTAGTCTAGTTATTTGTTCTTTCTAAAAATTTGGAATGGCTGTGGTAAACAACCTCACGGTCTTTCCCTGTGCCTTTGCTACTCTCCTTTTTGCAACAGGGAGATTAAAAATGCACACTGTGCTTAAGAGGCAGACACCAGCTCAGACGTATACAAATACTGATATTTTCTATTTTTCTTTTTATTTCTTTCCTAATAAAACATTGGGAATTATTTATTTGGTACAGAACTAGAAGGAATAATTTCATTGTGATATTTAGGGGGTATTAAAAAAAGGGCCATCAGAGCAAAGCTTAGCAGAAGTTACTAGCCTAACATGAAACAAGGGAGGGCGGGAAGACATGTTTCACTTTATTCCAAAAGGTAAGAACTGCAAGCTGGTCTGTTCCTTTATGAGATTAAAACACAGTCAATAAAAAAAAAAAAGTTAATCTACACGGTAGATGATCTGTAAGAGTAGGAAACTCAAAAGATTTTTGCCAGTAATGTGAACTGAACATCAACTAAGTCCATATTTTCACCATCCATCAGACTTAGAGCACTTAGTTCTCTGTAGCACAGACATATATTGGCTAGACAGCACACAGGAGTTTCTAATCAACACCATCTAAACTGTCTATACTTGCTTGTATTAAAAAAAACGCAACAACACCGCCTCCCCATTCCCCCAAATATAAAAAAAAATACCACTGCCATGGTCCGTTGCATTTTACAAAAGCATTGAATCCTCTGAAAATTTTAGAATAGAAATCTGACATTCAGACTGCTTGCACATGCTTTCCTTTTACCTGCACGTACTATGGACGAATGAAGACGTTCATCCAAAGCCATATTTCCAATAATGCGAATTATGTTCCTTTGTATTTTTGCTGAATCTTTACGTAGCTGGTATATCCTCTGTAGTAGCTGAAGGCCTCCTTTAGCTTCAATTTTATCACAGTGAGAAGAAACCTACCATTATACAGTAAATATAATGACAATAAGTAGATGTTCTGCAAAAGATTCTTTGAGATGCTGTTAATTCACAAATCAGGGAATTTTAAGGAGCCAATAATGATGCAGAGACCTTATTACATAAAAATTCTTATTAATCTAGAATTTATTATGCCATAGTTGAAGAGGAAGTAAATATTTTAATATGCTAAATGCATGATCTCTATGAATTGACAACCTGAAAGATGCTAAGTGCCATGACTCTACTCTCCTCCACATCTGAGGGAGATGAGATTGCTCTCCACTTGGCATAATCAAATTTCAACTAAAGTTCAAGAGTCTGAACAGGACAATTGCCTGCATTTGTTAAAGCACTATCTCAACCAGAACTACTTGTCTTCCTGTTCACCACCTAAACTGCAATCATTATAATCCCTTCTCTTTGAAATGCAAAGGTATTTCTACTAAGTAGTACTGCTATAACCATCTGATCTTAAGGGCAACAATAGATTCTAGTCCAAGCAGATGAATATGCACAATTAGTTGTAGTGTCAACTACTGATATTGGCCAAATGCTTATGACTTCAACATGTTGTCTACAGTGCTTAAAAATGTGTGGTAGTTATGGAACTGCTGATGTCCTCAAGTCTGTGGCTTTCAGCAAAGACAGACACACATTAGGAATGAGTACAGTCACAACTTTTTTAAACTGAAAATCTGGAATAAAGCAAATTCTAGACTATTCCATATAGTTCCATGTATATGGAAGATGTGAAAGGAATACTGGCAAACTGCACTTTATCCATCCCTACTATCAATAACAACTTGGTATTCTCAATGCTGTTTCTCAGTGTTCTAGGCTTCTGAATAATTAAGTGCACACTGAAGAGCGCAGCAATAGCAATCAAGAAGAATTATTGTTACACAAAATCTTCCATACTCTTCATCTGTGTCTGCAAAGAACGGACTGGTCCTGGGAATGCACTGCATTAGCAGCATGCTGTGCAATATTCTGCCCAAAGGCAGTGACCCTTAAAGGAGGGACCTTTGTGATTAGCCAAGGTTTGCATTCCATTCTGGCTTCTGATTAGAGTGAACTCATGAGGCTACTTTGCTTTCTGGAAACCTGGCACTAGAGTTAGATTAAAAGCCATAAGAAGAGACCGCTTGTAAGCTTTCTGAACTGATGTACACCAACTTACACAAATCCACACACACTTTGCACTGAGAATTTCACATTACCAGTATCTTGCTTACTGAGAAGCTGCAGAGTGGAAGCTGCTCTGAGTGCCAGTGGGAGGTAGCCCTACACAGGAAAGACTTGTTAAAGCCATCTGGACTTAAGGCACTCTCTCTCTCCTTCTTTTCTGTGTCAGAGCTGCCCTTTTACTTCTTGAAAGATATATACAGATATACTACAGAGCAACTTATATGGGCTAATTAGAAACAATAACAGAACTTACATACACTTCCCACAAGAAAAAACGAGTTTGTTATGCTGCCTTCCAATTCACATCAGTCTCAGTTGTCTGAACATCCTTACAGAAGGGGTGAGGGGTAGGAGACAAGGAAACGGCAACTCCTTCCCAATATATGAGACAGCACTAGAAAGGAATGTTTATAAATGTAGCTTTTCAGTTATAGTTTAAAGGACAAATTACCTTAGAATGCTGTACTAAAGCTTGCAAGCAAAAGAGTTCCACTGTCTCTGAAGGGATTTTACTCAATGTCTCACAATATGGAAGTCCATTTCCTCCAAAACACCATAAGCCTCCCTGAAATGAGAATCAGTAAAAATTATACCACATTCCAACTGGCTACATAAAATAAGCATTTCTAAACTAAAACGTTAAATGTGTGTAATGATCTATAGAAATTGCTATAAAGAACGCACAGCGTGCATGCATTTTTCAAAATGTACAAATTATGCAACAGTACACCACAAAAATATCTACTATTTTTAACTGAAAATATTAAATAGATTTTCAGTCAGTAGTCTCCATAGTCTATTAACTTCAAAACATACAATAAAGGGGGAAAATGTAGGATTTTCATTTTGTTAATGAATGTTGTCTTTTAAGATTGTTTGCTTAAGCATAAAAAAGCAAGAATCAGACTGCATCTAGACTTCCATAGTTGCAAAAATAAGA
The DNA here is from genome assembly GCF_000690835.1 of Fulmarus glacialis. NCBI lineage: Eukaryota > Metazoa > Chordata > Aves > Procellariiformes > Procellariidae > Fulmarus > Fulmarus glacialis. The sequence continues at coordinate 6,701 of NW_009224623.1, read as the reverse complement.
AGAGGAGGAAAAAAGGTCTTCAGCATGGTCTCTGAAGACCAGTCTCTCTCAATTATGCAGTAGGAAGACCAGCATAACCTCAACAAAGAACAGTTTTCTAGAACAGCGTGATTATCAAAATGCCTCCATGTGTGGTGTCTTACCAAAGCTCCCTTTGTAGCAAGAGCTCTGGCTGTGAAAACAATAAAGGAGTCATAGTGTAAAAATATTACACATAATTGTGTCACAGGAAACAAAGTGTTATTGCACTCTGAAATCTCTAAATAAAGCCTGTCAGGCATCATCATTAAAATATAACAGTCATTTTTATTATTGTATGTTACAAAAAATAATAATCACCGATTAAAAAAGTCACAACTTTTTAATAAAAAAATAAAATGCACAAAAGATAATGGATGACACTGGCATTACAATTACTATTTTTAAGCAATAACTGCACTTCAAATGACGTTCCTAAAGACTCTTAGGAAGTTGTTGGACAGATCGAGTTGAAGAATTCCTAGTTTGCAAGTCCAAACAGACCACTAGACTATTCCAATTCTGGTTTTGGCAACAGTGACCTTTTACAGAGAGACATTTCCATGTGATATAACAGTTTACTATTTAAGGTGTGCTAACAACTTATCAGTTGCTAGTAAAACTCAACAGAGGTTTAATCATCTCAGCAGTGAAAGAACACTCAAACAACAGTAAGATGAAATGTGAAAAAATCATTTTTTGAGCACTGCAAGGGGAAGGAACTGTTCCGGACAAAATGTTGAAACATCTGCTTTATGGGAAAGCTTGTAAGTAAAGGTATAATCTTTCACTAGACCAACTAGTACAGCTGGGAAAGATAAACAAGCTTTCAAGCAGACAGACTGTATGTAGAAGAGATTTTACTTATGTTGTACAGTTACAAAGTCTCTGTATTTCTCTTCCTCTTATAATGCTCAAAAATATGGAAATAGGTTTGTATCTTTGAGCTCTGCAGGAACAAAGAATCCAAATAGTTCTATTCTGCAGGTGGGAACTCACCCTTTGTGCAGCAAGAGTCTGACTACTTTCACGTAAAGCAAGAGATGTGAAATACTGGACACACGGATCAAGACCAGTCTGAGGTAAAGATACTAACAACAAGCGAAGTTCATCTTCTATGGGATAATCCTGTGCAAAGTAAGGACAAATAGCTTTTAGTTCTGTTCAAAGCATGAAGCAAAACACAGAGAAAAGAAAGATCTGAAATAATGTAATCAGCCACATTAATAAGGCCATAAAATACAAACTCCGGTCTTGGAGTGCTCTGCAACTTTGGTTTAATAGTTACGCCTGTGAAGACTTTGGAAACTGATAATTCTAAAACCACCGGGTGATGAAAAGTAAGCTTTAAATGTCATACTTTAGTGGCCTTATTCTAACAGGTCCAGAAGGGCAAAAGAAAAAGCAGTTCCTCTTGGCACAGGAAGCTTAAAAGTTCACCCTTAACTACACAGTAATTTTGGTGCTGCTCCATTAAAATGAATGTATAAATTACTAGTAAAAAATACAGACAACATTTCTTTTAATCTTTTATCTTTAAAATATTCATATAGTTGTTGGTTTAATAATCCAGGGTAGGTGACAGGAAAACAGATTCAACAAAATAATTTTATTTGCCCAGTCACGGAACTTGCAGTTACTCTAATCCTTGCTACAATCAGAGATGGAGACCTATCTGATGCGCAGAGCAACACTTCCTGCCACAATGATTTGCTTCAACTTCCTAAGCAGCAGATTGGGAACTCTTAGCTTCAATCACCTAGTAATCATACTGCTGAAAAAATAAAATATATACAGAACCGTATACTAGTGTAACCTACTACTTCAGGACTGACAGGTACAGATCCACCATCATGTAATGTTACAAAGATAATAAAGCAAAAACTGAGAATATCGCTACCAATCAAAGCTGGTTTTCAGAGTTTTGTTGGATAAGATGTACAGGTATTCTCTGACAGGGACCTTTGCCAGCATTCACTCTATTAGCATTACAAAAGACCTCTTATATTATGCTTTGTGTACCAATTCTGTTTACTGAAGAAGCTGATATGATGACATGATTGATCAAACCATCATATATATATACTAATTGACATAATATATATATACTAATTGACATAAAAACAAAACAAGGTCAGATCTATCCAATACGGATTTGTTGGTACCCAAAAGCTGGCAATGAAGAGGTGGGCGTACAGCAGGCTTAGGCATAAAGAAAACAAGGCTGGTAGATCTTACTGTAAGTAAAGAGAATGGGGAAGAGCGACATCTCCACCTCAGAACCTTTGGAGGCATTTGGGAATTTAAGACAGATTACTTAAAGCTGTTCCAGATGTTACATATTTGCTTGTCTGATTAATTCTCCCTTACTGTATCGAGGTACAATGCATTTCAGCAACTAAAATCATACTTACTGAATTTTCTGTTGGAATACTATTCAATTAAATCTAACAAGTACCGTGATAACTAAAGTTAAATAAAACTTAGTTAATAGTAATAATACTAAAGCTCATCTCCAAACGCTTTCTATAACTTCTAAATTCACACATAAGTAGATTTAAGATATCAAAAGGAGAAGACAGCAGAATTTTTGGTGAAAGACAGTGAGCATGTCTACATTAGTGATTCAGTGTGTTGGAGGAATTTTTCCAGGCAGCAAATCTGCATTACATCTGCACTTGGGAGTCACATGGTGCAGTCAAAATGATTTCCCTACTTATACAATCAAGGTTAAAGCTGCATGCCAGAACGCTATCTAGAGCACCACACTAGCAGGAGTGCTCTCTATGCATAGGATTCTGTCAGTACCAACGAGGCAATCTAGGATGTCTTAATATAAGACTGCTTTGCATTGCCTATTAGGTACAGACAGGCAATGCGTGCATCAGACTGGTAACTGGCTCAAACTTCACTGCTAGTAAATGTGTAATGTGGACATACAGTCCGAGAACAATTATTGATCAAACACCCATCCTTACTTCTTTCCATCATGCCATTCACTAATGCAGATACACCCTAGGGGCATATCACTATATTATAGTTTTGTATTTTGGTCTTGATTTTACTAGTCGTTAGTTACTTTAGAAGAAATCTACTTTAGTATGGTTACCAACAACGAAAGCACTAAAAGCAAACAGGCAAGCAGAAGTCATCTAATACCTACTTTTCATTTACTTACATTCTTTATTTTTGGCAATGGTGGTGGAGGCAGGAAAAAGCGAAGGTCAACATCTTTGGATCGAGCCAAACCTATAGCAGTCCTTTGATCACAGGTTTGGGCAACTGTACCATACTGATAATCTGTAGTACAAGAACTTCAGTGTTAGGGTTAAAACTAACCTTAAATATTTCATTTGGTTTTAAATGTAGTATCTGATCTACTTTGTTAATATACTTGAAAACAGAACCACCTCTCTGCAATCTACATAAATAAGCTCTGATTTTGTAATCACAAATTCCAAAAGACAAATTTTGCAGTTGTTAGACCAGCACTATACTGAAGAAACCTGGGCACTAATTGTTCATTATAGACCACTTTGATAAAGGTCCTCAGATATAAGTTGAACACAAGCAAATACAAATGTTCAGTATTGCCACTGTGAAAGGAGTACGAAGACTACAAACCCAAGCTTAATCCCCTGGGCTTGAGTTAAAATTTCAAAGGCATATGCATATTTTTTTCTGCATACAGTATTAAAACCCAGAGCCTTAAATCCAAATGCTGCCAAGACATAGACACCTAATTTTAAATGATACAAAAGCTATGCTTCAATAAAATTGTTGAAGTCACAAAATCAGGTGACCTCAGAAAAGACAGGATAGCACTAAAGTACAGTTTTAAGTAGCCCTTCCTTACTGAAGATACAAAACAAGACTTTCAGTTACCCTACTGAAGGGAAACCAGACTTAAACAGTAACTACTGTTCCTTTCCAAAACCTAACTATTTTATAGCTGGAGAAATTGAAAACTACATACTGAAATTAAGTGGCAAACTGAAGGAAAAGAAAATATAAAGTGGATCAATACTTATTCTATAAAAATTAGTTTCTATCCTTGTTACTGTTATACAATTCTACAACAAAACTGACAAGCCATCTAAAATATACTTTTCACAGTCACAGATCTTTTTTCTTTGGTGCAGATCACTTAGAGCTGCAAATTGAAGTCACTGAAGTGGTGCTTTGGACAAGCAGAATACCGTTACGATAACAGGTATGCTGAACAATTTGGTCCTAGCTGTGAAAAGTTAGCAAGTTTTCAGTCTTCCAGTTTCGGAATATCAGGTTAAAAAAAAGCCCGTTTCCCTCATGAGGTAGTTGGCAAGAATAATTAGTGTTTCCGAAACATCCAAATACTACAGCAAAGGAGATAACAAAAAGCAACTAGATCCCCAAGTACTGGCCAGCTTGTGCACTGCGATCACATGCTAACAGTATTCTCCTACAAACACGAGATGATTACACTAAATTAGTACACATAGCTTCAGTTTTGGTACAGCCTAGCTTTCAAAAGTTTTCAAACACAGCTTTTTGATGTAAACTGCTTGGGGTAATTAATTAGAATTTTATAAAGGCAATCTGAAACAAGATAAATCCCATGGCGTGGAATTGCACTGGAAGAGTGAAAGGTCCTCAACTGACTGGATTACCAGAATAAGAGAGTCAATATTAGTGTGTCACCTAGTTTATAAGGACTAGTAATGGAGGGGGGAGGCAGACACACATATACACCCGCCTCCCCCTTTAATTGGGGTTTCAAGAATATTCACTGCTAGAGGAACAGGGAGGACTTATTACTACCAAATAATAACAACTAGGATGGAAAATGGCTTACAAATAATGCTTGCACATACAAGTCCTCTACCTCTAGTTTGTCATTACTACCTATTAGCTCCTAACCAATTTTTATTAACTGAACCATGGTCTTAAACCCGCTCCCCTACAAAGCCTTATAGAAATCACTGCCAGAACTAGTGACCTTGTTAGCAGTTCCAACAGAAAAGCTAAGGAACTAATGAACATGAACTGCTCTCCCACAGCACAGCAGTGGCTGCGATTCTCTGGTGGGGAAACAGAGAGAGGCCTTTACTGCAGATACACACTCTGTATCAGAAGTATTAGGAAAGAAGAATTACTTGAAATGTAAATAAACCCCCCACATTTTAGACCAAATTTCAGAGCTTATTTACACTCCTTGCAGCTACTAGCCATTTTTATGTTGGTAGCAGACTTGGAACAGCTAACTGAGACTTTGTCACGTTTCTGGGATGAATTAGGCTACATCAGCATACGTTACCATGCCAGTGACTGTTGTTTGCCAGGTCTTGTACAGCCTGCAGTCGGACCTCTTTGTCTTTTGACTGACTTCTCTTTAAGAGGAGCCATAAGGCACATTCATGATCTTCTCCATCAAATGTACTGAATTGTTCTTTTACCAGGAAACAAATAAAAGTCAAGTTATTATTGATGAGCATTTTAACAGTCACATTTCTATTTATTGAGTAAAAAAAAAAAAAAATCTGTTTCTTTTAATATTTGAATATTAGTTGTTAACAGTAATTTAGAGTGTAATGTTTTGAAATTCAATTAGTACAATAAACAATGACAGAATGGCATTAGTAAAATGCTGATCCTTAAATTAATAGGATGGTTTTGATTCATTTTAGTGGCACCAAGTTGATATTTCATATATATGTTACACATACACACCCTGGCTGGCACTTACCAACCAGAATTGCCAGCTTCCAGCAGGTGCTGGAAATTATTTGCAACTCTCGAGGCTCTGACCTTGAACAATTAATTTCATAGCACCACAGTGGAGGTACATATTGTTATAACCATTTAACAGATAGTTAAATGAGAACAGATAGTATGCCTCAGGGGCAGAGTTTCTTATATGAATTGAAATTCTTATTTTAAATTACTCTAAAAAGCAGTGACACACTGTTAGAAAAAGACAGTACTGTTTTCAGTTAATATTGGCAATTCTGATGAAAGCATAACATACTTTTCTAAAATGAAATTTTAAGAGTATTTGGTCCCCCAAACACCTTTTGTGTACAAAACTGGTATCAAATATTAGCCTGGTATCTTAAGCTTCAAATCTCATCTGAAACAGGAAAAAAAACAATTCAAATCTCTTCTTAACCATTACTTTCATTTACTTTAAGAAAAGGAACGGTTTTAATACATGGAAAAGATACTAATATTCTAAATTAATACAGAAAATTATAGTAACATTACCACTGTTTCAAACTCAAAAGAACATGTTGCCCAGAGAAGTTGTGGATGCCCCATCCCTGGAAGTGTTCAAAGCCAGGCTGGATGGGGCTTTGAGCAACCTGGTCTAGTGGAAGGTGTTCCTGCCCATGGCAGGGGGATTGGAACTAGATGATCTTTAAGGTCCCTTCCAACCCAAACCATTCTGTGATTCTATGATGATTCTATGTTAAGCTTGTAAGAAAAATTATTTTACATTCTACAAGGATTAGGTTTTACTATTAAAAAACAATAATCGTAGATAAAGCCATGCTTTCAATACCTACCATTAAAAGGTCTCCGGAAAATTTTAGCTTCTGTTTCTAGAATTTTCCTCACTGCTTTATGGATTTCTTTTCTGGCTTGGTATGTGATCCCTATGAGAGTATTTTTAGATTACTGGAAGTCTGAAAGACAGTTCTATT